>NC_058408.1:52006875-52157084 GCF_002201575.2 Neomonachus schauinslandi
GCACAACAAGGATCAAAGTGGTATTTCTCTGAGTTGTAGAGAAACACAGGGAGAGAAGAAAAAAAAATAAGCCAAGGACCAAATATTATATCCAGGCAAAAAGTTATCCCACCAAAATAAAAACTCTAAAAAGAAAGAGGTAGAAAAGACATGAGAGAGAATCCATCCCACCCTTCCTTCCACCTAATGGAAAAAAAGTTTAGTTTCTTATGTATAGTGAAGTCAGACCTTAGGCTATTTTCATTTCTCTTTGTGCTATTTTAATACTAGGAAAAATAAAACATGGCCAAAAATTAAATGGCACAACAACCAATCAGATGTTTGGTAATGATATCCAAGAAGAATATTTCAATAGCTAACAAAAGATGCCACATCAGTATCTATAGTAAAGATAACTACATAATGTCTTTTTCTAGGTAAGAGAAATAACATACCATTTTAACAAGTGATTGTTCTATATGTACAAAAGCAAAACAGACACAATTTAAAAGAGGGGCTATAGTCTCTGAAAAATGAAACTGTTGATACCTCCTTTCTGTTTAAGGCTTCAATCTTCACATCAATAGGAAAAACAAATTTCTTTATTCTTTGCTCCACCAAAGAATAAAAACATTAGTCCTGAGATCTAAGAAGGTTGTTACTTCCATTAAGTTAAGAACAAGATCAATATGAACCTTCAGACGTGGATCAATAAGAAAAAATGGAAAAGAGATTTTAAACTTTATTGTAAAAACAGTAATGTGGAAAACTAGAAAGAATGAGGTTTTCTAACAAACTGGGTCACCATCTTAATTTTTTATATATCAGTATATATTATGTACTATATGTCAGGAAACGTGTAGTTATTTGCTTAAAGTTCGTTAATCAGGTCAATGCCATGAGAAAATGATTTAAATTTGTACAGTTCTTAATTGCAGAAAAATTACAAAGAAAGAAAATTTATTACTTTCAAGTTCCACCAAGTAACAGAAAGGTCCTTGGGGAACTTGCTGTAATGACCAGATAAGGCTGTCTGCAATTAGCATGCCTCTTATATGTATGTTAATCAGTATTCCAACCACTGAAGCCTATTCAGAAACATTTTGTTCTTTTAACCATTTAAAGCATTCCCTTTCTAATCTTGCTCACATTATTAGTTTGCATAGGCAATGAATAAAGAATTCCGGTAGCAAAAGTAAATTTCACTTCAGGCATTGTTCACATTCCTTATAGGAGTTTAAATTAATGAGGTCTTTACTAAGTTTGGTTTTTACCTTTTTCTAAACTCTCAGCTTTTTATTTATTTATTATTATTACTTTTTCCATTCAATAGTTTATTATGGTAAAAGAAGATAGGACAAGTTTGAGACCCATAGTGGCCATTTTTTATAACTTCTAACTACATTTCAGAAACAGGAATAAGAAAATCATTGTGAGGCCAAAAGTCTACCATGTCATAGTGAGGTAAGAGATCGTCTTAAGGATACGTGTTCTAAAAGAAAAGATCCCAGTGTCTTAAAAAGTACTTAGCATAAATCCTGGTATTCAGTAATTATTGTTTTTTTATCTTAAGAGCAAGGACCTCCTCTTATATAACCACATTACAATGATCAAAAACAAAAAGCTATTAACATCTTTTAATGGTAATATCTTTTAAAGCCAGATTTAATTTCAAATGTCCCTTGACACTGGAAAATGACCTTAAAAGTTTTGCAAATACTAAAATCAATGATTTTTAAAAAAATAATGGCAAAATGAAATGGACATTGGCTTGGGATTCAAGAGGTTCTGCCTTTTTTGTCACTGCTTGTTATGGGGCTTTAAGAAAGTCACTTCATCTCTGGATCTCAGTCCACTTAACCACAAAATTAAGGAATTGGCTCAACTAACCACCAGAATCTCTCCCAGTTCCAACTTGCTTTCATTCTGTATAAAGATTACTAAAGGTGAAAAACTACTGCTTTTCAACTCAAAAGTATGAAATCTTTAGCTTACTTTTCTGCCTTAAACTTTGCTGCCAAAGTGGTACAGTAAGTTTCAACCAAGTGTGTCCATTCTCCTGAGTCTCTAATGTTGGCTGAGAAATAAGGCCTTTTTTTTTTTTTTAAAGATTTTATTTATTTATTTGAGGGAGAGAATGAGATAGAGAGAGAGAGCATGAGATGGGGGAGGGTCAGAGGGAGAAGCAAACTCCCTGCTCAGCAGGGAGCCTGATGTGGGGCTCGATCCCGGGACTCCAGGATCATGACCTGAGCCGAAGGCAGTTGCCTAACCAACTGAGCCACCCAGGCGCCCCGAGAAATAAGGCCTTTTAAAACTGTATGTTTTGACTTCAATGCATTTAAAACATGTAGTAGAGGCTTTAAAGAAAAAAAAAAATTAAGATGTTACATAAAAACAGGCCAAGTGTAATAACATCTAACATCTGGACAGTTCCTTAAGATTTACAAGGAATTTCACGTTATCTCATTTAATCTTCTCAACAAGATGTAGAGCTGTTATGTTTCCCATTCTGCAAAAGTCAAGTTCAGACATGGCATTAGGATTGGGAGATTTCTTACTGTATAGTCCATGCTCTGTCCATTATACCACAGTACCTCAAATGTACATATAAATACCCTAGATCTCACTTTGATTTAGCGGCAATGTTTCTTAAAATGCTTAAATGTAAGCCGTCACAGTTCCATTAAATTAGGAAAGCAGAGCAAAAACCTTGCCCACAGTATATCAAAATTTCTTAATTTTTATTTAATCTGTTCCTGAAGATTCAAGATAACTTTAAAAATTAAATAATTAAGACTAATCATGAAAAGAAGACAAGTATTTTTGTTTGCAGCTAAAATGGAGCATGTTGAAGAAATGCAAATACAGTTTATAATTTATTTGGTTCCCAACACTGAAATGATATAATTATTAATTGGGATATTTCACATCTTTAAAATTTTATTGTCCTTTTGAGACTCTGCACAATTCTATTTATTTATTTATTTATTTATTTTTAAATTTTTATTATGTTATGTTAGTCACCATACAATATATCATTGGTTTTTGATGTGGTGATCAACGATCCATTGTTTTCATATAACACCCAGTGCTCCATGCAGTACGTGCCCTCCTTAATACCCATCACCGGGCTAACCAATCCCCCCTCCCCTCTAAAACCCCGTTTGTTTCTCAGAGTCCATAGTCTCTCATGGTTCACCTTTCCCTCCAATTCCCCCCCCACACACACATTTTTCCTTTCCTTCTCCTAATGTCCTCCATGCTATTCCTTATGTTCCACAAATAGTGAAACCATATGATAATTGACTTTCTCTGCTTGACTTATTTCACTTAGCATAATCTCCTCCAGTCCCATCCATGTTGATGTAAAAGTTGGGTATTCATCCTTTCTGATGGCTGAGTAATATTCCATTGTATATATGGACCACATCTTTATCCATTCATCCGCTGAAGGGCATCTCGGCTCTTTCCACAGCTTGGCTATTGCGGACATTGCTGCTATGAACATTGGGGTGCATATGGCCCTTCTTTTCACTACATCTGTGTCTTTGGGGTAAATACCCAGGAGTGCAATTGCTGGGTCATAGGGTAGCTCTATTTTTAAATTTTTGAGGCACCTCCACGCTGTTTTCCAATGTGGCTGTACCAACTTGCATTCCCACCAACAGTGTAAGAGGGTTCCCCTTTCTCCACAACCTCTCCAACATTTGCTGTTTCTTTCCCTGTCCATTTTTGCCATTCTAACTGGTGTAAGGTGGTATCTCAATGTGGTTTTGATTTGGATTTCCCTGATGGCTAATGATGATGAACATTTTTTCCTGCACAATTCAATTTAGACTGTATGAGGAGCTCTTGTCTGAAGAGCTCTGGTATAGACTATGACTTAGGAAAACGATACGATCTTCAGATCCTCTAGGAGGCAGCATCATATTGCCACTGATTATTAAATACAACATCTTTATCCACTAGTCTCTGAGATACAGATCATTCAATCTGTTCAGAGTGCAGGCAAAATAAAACCCAGTTTATTTGAAAACAGCCCAAGTCTACACAACCTTCATCACTATGATGTCTCTATAAGTAATGATGATGACTGAAATGTTTGCTGCAGGAAGTATTTCTGGTTGAAGATTTCCATGAACATATAACATTGGTAACCTCTTAGATATTCAGGCCAATACTTCACGTTGTCAGCAACTGATCAACTGTTATAATTCCAACACCTTTTAGTTATTGCTCAAAACAAAAATCATAGAATTATAGTTCATTCACCTTTTATCAATGGTTTTCCAGAATTTGCTTTTTTCTAAAAGATTATTTATTTATTTGAGAGAGAGAGAGAGAATGAGTGGGGGAAGGAGCAGAGGCAGAGGGAGAAGCAGGCTCCCCACTAAGCAGGGAGCCCGATGTGGGACTTGATCCCAGGACTCTGGGATCATAACCTGAGCAGAAGGCTTAACCAACTGACCCACCCAGGAGCCCCAGAATTTGCTTTTTTCTTAGTAACAGCTACATAGATCCTTAGCTTAAAGAGTGGTATCATTTTCCCAAAAGCCAAAAATTAATCACTGCCCTTGATAATTATAACAAACAAACCACACCTCAACTTCTTCCCCTTTGTAGCAGGATGACTTTCTCAGGATAAGGACCATTCATGCAAAAGAAAAAGAAATACAAGAAACCGTGTCTAGATGGAGGTAAAAGTAGCAAAGCTTTCAAGTTTCTCTACTTGGCTGAGAGAAAACACCACTGGATTCTTGAATCCATTTCTGGACATGTGCCTACCCTCAATAAATTTGGCTTTCTGAGCTGCAACACCAGAGTTAGTTTTTAACAGCTCCTTACAAAAACCAGTGAACATCTGAGGGCTGCCAAGGGAAAGAGTACAGTGAGGGAGCATACACAGTGGTGACAACAGGCTCCGGAGCCAGAGCACCCAGAGCCAACTCCAGTTCTTCCCTCGGTGGTCTTTGGTAGTGACGAGGCAGACTGGCTGAGAAAGTAACAGGAAACCCCAGATAGAAGCTAATTTTTCTCTCTTACATGAATGTCCACAGGCTGGCAGTGTGGGCTGGTGCACAGGCTCTGCTCCCCAGAGTTCACAGGGACCCCATTCCTTCCAGCATTAGGCTCCACCACTTCTAGGGTGCAGCCCTGGTGTTCACAGTCTAGATGAGCTTCACCTACGACAGGAGGAAGGAGGAATAGAGAAGGAAAGGAGGGGCAGCGGGGATAGGCCAACTCTTTCTGGTAGCTCCCCGAAATTACCCACAATACTTTTTTTTGTCACTAATCACACTTAACTGCAAAGGAGGTTAGGAAGTGTGGGCCACATGCCCAGATGGAACTGTTCTTACTACAGGAAAGAGGTGAAAACAGATATTGGTGTATTCGTGGTCTCTACACACCCTGTGTGATCTTAGCCACTTTATGCCTCTGACTTCTCATCGGGGAAATGGAAACAATGATAGAGTCTCCCATCATAAAGTTACTGGGAACATGAAATGATAGTAATCAATACAGAGGGGCTGGCACAGTGTCTGACACACAATGAATACCCAACAAGGGAAATAATTATTTGTCTTCAAATATTTTCTTTGCTTACTGATTTCCTTTCAATTGTTAAAAATTATATAAACTGTTTTGTTCCCTCTGGTTTATCTATTTTTCTCTCCAACCCCCAAGTTACACAGTATAAACAGACTGATCTCAATCACTGCTTTCAGCAAGCCCCCCTTTCTAATGCTCTTGCCAACACAACACACACACCACATACATACATCACACACACACAACTCACAAACACACTTTCATTCTCTCTTTCTCTCAGAGAAAACTTTAGTGACATCCCATTACCTAAATTTAAGTGCAAACTCCTCCGTCTTTACCTCAGTACCTTTCCAAAAGTATCTTCCACTATGATCCAATTAGATCATACTATAACAGTGACAAAAAATGATGGAGATCAAAAGTACTAAATTAATAGAGGCTATCCCTTTTTAAAGTTTTTTTTTTCTTTGCCATGTAACGTGCTCAGTGCTTTACACAAACTCTTTTTTTTTTCGTTTTTTTTTTAAGATTTTTATTTATTTATTTGAGAGACAGAATGAGAGAGAGCGAGCACATGAGATGGGGGAGGGTCATAGGGAGAAGCAGACTCCCCGCTGAGCAGGGAGCCCGATGCGGGACTCGATCCCAGGACTCCAGGATCATGACCTGAGCCGAAGGCAGTCACTTAACAAACTGAGCCACCCAGGCGCCCCACAAACTCTCTCTTTTAATCCTCATAATCCTGTGAGGTTATCACCATTATTATCCCCATATTATAAATTATGACTCAAGCTTAGAAAGGTTATACCCAAAGTCACAGTAAGTATATTGCAGGGCTGTGATCTGAACAGAGGTCTGCTGGGTTCCAAAGCTGTTCGTTTAACCATGGTGTGGCAACTGTCTTCTGCACAAACATGGCATTTGTGGTCTCTCTACACACCTGAGTCACCTTAGAATTCTTTTTCTAATCACATCCTGCAAAGTTTCACTATGGTCCAGCACATTTCTGATCTCTTCTATGGGATGTTCATCAACTATAATGGAATAATAATTACATTACAGTAATTACATAATAATAATAATAATAGTGATAAACAGCAAAATAGAACCTGTGTTATACTCTTATAATACTACATGGTTCTAAGAACCATACATATACTAACTCACTTAATCCTCACAACAACCCTGTGAGTTAGACCATAATTATTGCCATTTTATAATGAGGTAAATAAGCCTGAGAGACTAAGCAACTTGCCTGAGCTTGCACAGGTAATAAATGTTGGAACCAGGGTTCCAACCCAGTCACTCTTTATCTCCTCTCTGACAAAATATATTCTTCCTGTATCCCTTACTTAGATATTAAATCACATATACCTTATATTATAATTTAACCTTTTCATATATTAAAGTATAAGGCACAAGATAAATGGATAAACGAAATATGAGGTATTCATACAATGGGATAATATTTGGCTATAAAAAGTAATGACTTTTTGATATATGCTACAACATGATGGACCTTGAAAACATTATGCTTAGTGAAATGAGCCAGACACAGAATGACAAATATTGTACAATTCTACTTATATGAGGTACCTAGAATAAACAAATTCTTAGAGACAGAAAATAGACTAGAGGCTCCTAGGGGTTAAGGGGAAGGGGAAAAGGAAAATTATGGTTTCACAAATACAGAGTTTCTGTTGGGGATGAAGAAAAATTTTTGGGTATAGATAGTGGTGAGGGTTACCCAACACTGTGAATGCATTTAATGACACTGCATTGTATACTTATGAGTGGTTAAAATTATAAATATTACATTTTACCACAATAAAAAAAAAACCCAGCACATTACATTACAGTTATACTTCATAGACTCTATTGAAGGTTGATGAATCCTTTCTGAGACCAGGAGATAGCAGGAAATATTCTACATGGTTGGCAGACAGTAAATGAAAACTACCCTTTCTATGAAACACCAAAACAATCAATCCATAACCATGTCTTGCTTTCCCAACATGATCAATAGTACCTTTAAGAAAAAAGTTTCGCACACATGCACACACATAAGATGCTCAATAAAATTTATATTCAAAGCCTCACAAGCACACAAATACATAAGTAATCTTTGCAATGATTTCAGCAGGATTCAAGGAAAATGCTATAATTTTCATTTTGAAAGTGGAGAATATAAAGTACAAAGAGAAGTGATGCTGTTTGGATGACTTTGTAAATCTGACAACTCTGTAAACCAGGTAGTAGGTTCTCTGCTTATTATTTGATAAGTTACTGGATCATGCAATCTTGAAAAACACCACAAGACATCAACCTGATATTCATACTACAAGGGATTAAAGCACAGTAAGGTGAATACTGATTACCACCTGTAGCTCTCCTTCTCCACATACCCCCTTCCCTCCCTACAGCATTCAACAGGTCCTCCAAATTAAACTGGAATGTTTAAAGACCCTAATTCAGAAGAGGTAACCAATTATTATCAACCAGCAGTGACCATGATTGAGAAATGAACAGAAGTGGCACCTGTCCTTTAAGAAAGTGACTCTAACCACTTCTGATTATGAGGTTCCAAAACCTTTTTTAGGTGGGACTCAACCTGCTCACCAGCCAGACTCTTCCCCATCTCTCATCACTCATGCTCAACTCCTCCCTCTCTGGTTACTGATAAGCAGCAAAATGGAATTTCTCTTCTTGCTCTCTGCTTGGCTTCCATTAGAGGTACAAACCATAAACAATGGCATTACTAAAAGCTTGACACCAGAGAGAAAAGATGCAATAAAAGCTAACGTATTCACTAACTGAATATTTAATAACTGAAATATTACTAAGATATCTTTGTATTTCTTGGAATGAATCCTAAAGTGACTTAAGAATCAGGAATGAGGAATTGTTAATGTAATGCTATATGATAAGGCCAATACTTACCTGTCTGAATAACTTATGATTTTACATCTTTATTAAACAACAAAAAATTCCATCTTGGATATATAAGGAAGAGAATCCCACTCAAAAGCAGCCAAGCTTTTACCTCATTTTTCATGAAGTGAATGGATCTGATCAGTTTCCTGATACATCACCTCTACCTTTTTTCCCTGAACTGTAGCACCTTTCTTGCCTTACCAAGCAATCTGTGCTCATGTTTCCAATGTAACGTGACCAGGACATGAGGAAATGAGGCTTAGGTAGAATTTCTTTGGCTTGTGACTGGTGCTTAAGCTATATTGCAGCATGGCTTTGTTTGGTATTAGAAATTAAACTTCAGAGGTTCTAGGAAAATTCTAAACTGCACCAAGTCCAGACAATGAATACCTTATAAATCTTGTGACAATCAGCTTAATACTAACATATGCAAAGGAATTCAAAGGGTAACAGAAGGAAAGTGGAAACCAAGAGAAGCTACAGGGGTCAAAAGAGGAAGGAAAGAAAGTAACCAGTCCAAAAATTTAAAAAGTGAAGGCAATTAAACCAAGTAGAAAGAGAATCCTGCAACCTGGTTAGTGATAATTAAAATCTAAAGAAGCAAAACCCCTTTCTTGGGAGTAGGTGATGGAGTATGTCCACACACAGCTGGATACAATCATTAAGGAGAGTGAAAGTAGGAAGAGTCTGGGGAAAACCATATTTCATTACCTGTGTCTCAACAGTGGAAGATACCTGCTAGGTCAGAAAAAAACTAATTCCAGCCACAGCTCTCTCATGTTCCATTTGCCTGAATATGGCCTCAAACACCTCATGCTACCCAGCAAATCCTTCTCCTTCTAATAAATCCCCCACTAATCTATGAAACCACTAATCCACCCTCTCTCTTCAAAGCACACTGCCTATGCACCCTATAACACATGCTTTCTGTCCTTTCAAAGAGAATCATTGAACTAAAGTCAAGGCAAATATTTGATATTCCATGGGAAGATGACTGCAGTGCTCAGGAGGATGAATAATGTGACCTTATAATAACTTCTAGAGAAAGATGCATTGTTTTGTGGGAAGTAGAAGGCGGTTAATCCCTGGCATGTGCTCAGGCAGCTCTACCTTATTTCAGGCTCGCCATTTTTAAAACAATTTTACCTCCAGTAGGAGCTAGAAAGTTCTAAACATATTAAATAAGAGGTATCCCCTGCCCCAGATAATTTTATATATTTTACTTCTCTGAAGTTGATACTTCTAACCCAGCAAACAGTTTCCAAGGCATTTGAGGTAGCTGAAGTCCAACCAGAGTCTCTGGCTGGCAGAAGTTCCTGCTGGGAAAGAGAGGCCCAGCAGGGCAACCACAGGAACACAGAGCCATGAAAACTAAGAGTGTGAGGAGGAGGTCAGAGAAGGCTCCCTGGACCAGCATTTGTAAATAGCTTTCGAAACATTTCTTAGCAGAGATAAGATTTGAAGCAACTATGATGAATCCCAGAATTGCGGTCTTGGTATGGACCCATGAGCTCACTCTGGTCTGTCCACCCTCCTCCCCAGTGGATGGATCCCAGAAAGATGGCCATGTTAACTCCTAAAGAATTCCAGAGACAGAGACCAATACTGCTACTACTGAAAAACTGTTATTATGCTAAAGCTCTTCTGCAGGACCAAGAAAGCACCAGACATTATGGCAATCCTACAACCACTTTTTAGTTCCACATGAAAACCCACTCACTATTCAGATACCATCTCTCCAAAAAGCCTATCTTGACTCCCCAAGATGGGAGTCATATCCTCCTCTGTGCTCTCATAACAACCTCTACAATGGTTCACCTGAGCACTTACACTATAAATCCACCTATGCTTTATTTGTCTCCCCAGTCAGACTGCAAAGGCCTCAAGGAAGCGATTCCCTGTGCGTTGTCATCAGTAAGTACTCAAAAAAATTTTTTGTTGGATCAATGAAAAACAATCTTTCCCCTTTAAGTGTATTTTGAATCAGATCCGTCTTCCCTGCCCCAAAAAACTGAGGTGGTTCAGTCAAGCAGGAAGGGTTAAAGAAGGCAGAATCGGAGAGTGGCTAAGAAAGTTAAATTCTAACATGGCTGGCTTTCTACCTACACGCTACTTTCCCAAATGTGTGACTCTGAGCAACTTACTTGTCTATGCTTCAGCATGCTCACCTACAAAATGATGATAATAATGGTAGCTTTCTTGCAGATTTCTGTGAGGATTAAACAAAACAATATATGCAAAGTACCTGGCAGGGTAGCTGACTCACCCTAAATAATGAATAAATGTTTGTTGTTCCTGCTGCCAAGAGGAAAGCGTATGACAGCGGCAGGAGTGACAGGCCAGGGTTTAGGACAGTTGGATTCTACATATCCTGGGACGCTCTTGCTGGCCATGTGATCTTAAGTAATGAAAAGCAAATCATTCTCATCTCTGCCTTCTTTACTAAGGTAATGTAATGATTAGTGCCTATGTGCACATTATCTTAAGAATGAAAACCCGTTTTCAAAAAGGAGAACTCTGTGTGTGGGGGCGGGGAGGAAGGGAGAGAGGGAGGGAGACAAAGAGTGTATTTTCAAAAAGGGAATGCTGATAGGTGTTCTGCCTGGCAAATTATTTAGGTGGAAAAGAAAAAGGATTATTTTAGATTAAGATTTTTTTAAAAACCACATGAATATATTCCCAGGCCAAAAAAAAAAAAAAAGTCTCTTGCACCAAATTATAAGGCCCAGAGGGAACATACTACCTAATGTTTAGGTCTCCAACTTTTAGTACAGGGCCTGATACTTAAAAGGCCATAATGCTTGTGGAACTCAGGACAAATACACCATGGTGAACTATGAACAGTCTCTTCGCTGAATATAAAATACTCACTGTCTATACAACTCACTTGATAGCTATTATGAAAACTCATGTGGCATCTCTTGGAATACTTTTAGAATACTGTGTGATTTTATGTTGCTATGTAAGCATCTATAAAAGAACCGTGGTCTTCTTTACAGTGAGTAAACCCTTTGAGGGCAAGATCCATGCCTTATATTTCCTCTCAAATTCTGTATTTCTTAGCATCATGTTTCACATTTAGAGAAATCAATAATTAGTTGATAGCTGATTGATTGTATGTGGCAGCCTAACAATCAGTGTATCCAAGAAAAAAAATTAAGAATAAAAATTTCATCTTGGTACTTATTTTCTGTTTTTAGCTTTATATCTAGAAACTAATGAAACTGTAACTGTTCAATATTATACAAGAGGATTAAAAAGATAATCTGTAATCATTATTTTTGCTTCAGGGAAAAAAGATACCCCATAAATAGAAAATTGTATTAAAATATGCATTTCTAAGAAGCCAGGGAGGTTTGTGAGCTGGACTAACAATCTCAGGGAAGGCACTGAAAGTGATAAACATTTTGAAATCCATAATTTATTTTTATTTTTTATTTTTTTTAAAGATTTTATTTATTTGACAGAGGGACACAGCGAGAGAGGGAACACAAGCAGGGGGAGCAGGAGAGGGAGATGCAGGCTCTCCACGGAGCAGGGAGCCCGATGTGGGACTCGATCCCAGGACCCTGGGACCATGACCTGAGCCGAAGGCAGATGCTTAACGACTGAGCCACCCAGGCGCCCGGAATCCATAATTTTTTTTTTTAGAGGTAATTTATTTTCTACTAGTCACAAGTCTCGTGGTGACTTTTTTTTTTTTACTTAAAACTAATCTCTGGCTGGAACTGAATAAGTTCCCTGGCTAGACACCAATTTGACAACTTTATACCTATTTATCCATTTCTATAATAAAACTTTTAGAGTATAAAAAATAATAAAACACTTGATTTTTAAATTTCAGTAAATACTTAAGTAATTAAGTAACAGAAGCATAGCTTGAAAGGGATGATGTGATTCATGTATGGATGAGTTTAGTCCTTTCTCTGTCAACAAGAGCTAGGTTGCTGTCTTCAGACTCATACTATCATATTCTCTGAGGGAAAAGCACCTACATTTGTCTAGAGTTTGAGACTCATAATGATTGAGAAATAAAACTTAAAGAAAACAGCTGCCTGAGTTATAAGTCCATAAATTCACCTTCCCTTTATTTTGTTTTCTCACCCAGCTTCATTATAGCCTCATACAATATCTACAGGAGTTCACTCTCAACACCATGGTGCCAGTAACTTTTTGATACCAGGGATGACAAATATAAAGTAATACTTAGTAAATTAAGAGCAAGCAGCCGCACACTGGTTTAAGAGACAGGATGGTTAAAAAAGAAGACAAAAATTAAGAGTAGCGTTTCCAAATATAACTTGAGAACTTACTTGCAGTAGAGTCCAGATACTTCTATCTTTTAACAATAATACTCCTCCTTTGTTTAGAAAGATCAGCCAAATCAATTGTGGAGGTCAATAGAATGAAAAATGTCATAGACAGAATCTTTATAACTCTAGGGAAACTTAGCAAACCTTGAAAGTGAGACAAGGTTAAATGAGGTAAAGAGGCAAATTTATTAAGCTATATATATATTTGATTCAATGGAAATTTTAACTTACCCTGGCAGTTAAGCTATATAACACCATAAGGAGTTCCCTTAGGCTGAGACAACTCTCTAAATCCCTACAGAAATATGGCTCCATTCTTAAGGGCTAGGGTATCATATCCTTCAGGATACATATTGGAAAAGGATTGCTCTGCCATGAAGACTGGCTGCTTTCTGACTGATTTAAGATGATGAGACCATGGAGGGTTGCCAGGGTGGCTCAGTCACTTAAGGTTGCAACTCTTGGTTTTAGCTCAGGTCATGATCTCAGGGTTGTGATATCAAGCCCCAAGACCAGCTCTGTGCTGAGCATGGAGTCTGCTTGGGATTCTCTCCCACTCTCTCTTTGCCCTCCACCCCCCCCCCCCCCCCCCCCCCCCCGGTTTGTGCATGAGCACTCACATGCACATGCTCCCTCTCTCTAAAATAAATAAAATTAAAAAAAAAAAGATGATGAGACCATGGAAAGCCAACAGACCACCAACAACTTAGGATCAGAGAGCAGGCAGTCCTAGGGCTACTACTTCAGCCCTCTTCTTTAGAACAAGAAAGCACTCTAGCTTGGTCCCTCATTTTAACTCTTCCCAATTCAAAGAGTTATACTACAGTCTTGCAGCCACTTCCTCATCATCTCCTAAAGGGAAAAGGGATAAGGAAAACACTCTCCTCTCCCCTCAGAGTTTTCACCAGCCAAGGACAGTTCATTTCTGCCACTCTCTGAGGCTCTAACATGTCTAAAAACTATTTAATCTTCCACAGTTAGTTGTGTTGTGACCTCCTTTTTCATACAAAAGGTCTACCATGGAGCCGCATGTCAGCCACCTTGGTGCTTTCTGGAAAGGCTATGATGTTTTGTCTCAGCCTAAGGAAACACACTCCTTCAGTATCCATCATATTCTTACCCATTCCTGTAATTTTGCTCTTGCTCTTCTACTATGATGCAGCCTCTAAGCCCTTCCCTTATCAAAGTCATCTTAACCTACATAGAGTCCGTCACCTTTGATGCTATTTATCTACTGCAGACCAAAAGTAAAAATTTCCCCCGAGAGTCAACTGATAATTTATTGGCATGGGTTAGTTGTTTTCCTATATAACTACTACATCTACCTAACCACACCACTAATCACACCAAATGTTAAGGAAAAGGAACCTATCTTTTTTTCTTTTTGGCACATAAAAGATGCTCAACAGACGACCCACCTCCCCACCGGGGAGGCTGCATGGGCCGCCGCTTCCCACGCAGTCTCCTACCTCTACTGCTGTGGCCGCCGCCAGCCTCGCGGCCCCGGGCCCGGCCCCTGTGCTCAGCCTGGAGTCCATCCCGCCGTCCAAGCGACCCCGCGGCAGCCTCATGGCGCCACCCCGAATCGGGACGCACAACGGCACTTTCCACTGTGATGAAGCCCTGGCGTGCGCACTGCTGTGCCTCCTGCCCAAGTACTGGGATGCAGAGATTGTGCGGACCCGAGACCCCGAAAAACTGGCTTCTTGTGACATCGTGGTAGATGTGGGTGGTGAGTACGACCCTCAGAGACACTGATATGACCATCACCAGAGCTCTTTCACAGAGACCATGAGCTCCCTGTCTCCTGGGAAGCCGTGGCAGACCAAGCTGAGCAGTGCGGGATTCATCTATCTGAACTTTGGGCATAAGCTGCTGGCCCGGTTGCTGGGCACCAGCAAAGAGGACAGCATGGTTGGCACCATCTATGACAAGATGTACGAGAACTTCGTGGAGGAGGTGGACGCGGTGGACAATGGGATCTCCCAGTGGGAAGAGGGAGAGCCTAGATACGTGCTGACTACCACACTGAGCGACCGGGTTGCCCGACTGAATCCTGCCTGGAACCAGCCCAACCAAGACACCGAGGCCGGGTTCAAGCGTGCAATGGACCTAGTCCGAGAGGAGTTCCTGCAGAGACTAGACTTCTACCAGCATAGCTGGCTGCCAGCCCGGGGCTTGGTGGAAGAGGCCCTGGCCCAGCAATTCCAGGTGGACCCAAGTGGGGAGATAGTAGAACTGGCAAAAGATGGATGCCCCTGGAAGGAGCACCTCTACCACCTGGAATCTGGGCTGTCCACACTGGGGACCATCGCCTTTGTTATCTACACTGACCAGGCCGGACAGTGGCGGGTAAAGTGTGTGCCCAAGGAGCCCCATTCATTCCAGAGCCGGCTGCCCCTGCCAGAGCCAGGTGGGGTCTTCAGGATGAGGCCCTGGACCAGGTCAGTGGGATTCCTGGCTGCATCTCTGTCCACACCAGTGGCTTCACTGGTGGGCACCACACGAGAGAGGATGCCTTGAGCATGGCCTGTGCCACCCTGGCCCAGCGCCCGGTACCTAAGCCTCCCACAAATTTCCTAGTCCAATAAAATGTCATCTATCACATTAAAAAATAAATAAATAAACAAAAGATGCTCAACAAATGTTTGTTGTATGAATCCCTTAACATGCTTACAATGTTTTACATATATTATAGGAGTTCAATAAATAATTGGTATTTACATGAGTAAGGGAAATTACTGAAAGGACTTTTGCCATAAAGCTATTGAAGGATATCCTATCTATAGTATAACACTGAGTGTTTTAAGGCTTAAAGAATGTTGACATTACTCTAGGGTAGGTTAAGCAGTGATGGGTAACAGTTAAAATTGAGTATGAAAGATAATTTGTAATTTGGCATACTTATAATCCTTTTTAAAAGGCTCTAAATATGTATTTCATTTATTTAATGTGTATATTATTACTTATAATGCTTAACTACAAACAGAGCTCTCATTTATAGAAAAAGTATAATTAAGAAAGAATGCTTGCTATTTTCTCTATATTCTTTAATCACAACCAAGGGAAGCCTATCAGGACATACTGCAATGCCATAAGCCAAGCACCCTCTTGTTTATTCTAACTGCTGGAAACCTAATTAAGAAGCAATAAACAATTCCCTGCATGCTGGCCTTAGAAACTCCAAGTGTAAACAAAAATACAACGACATGAAAAAGGTTATGTAACTATCACTATTTATTATTATCTCAAGCGTTATTAAGCACCAAAAGGCAAAGAGCTGTCACCAACTAAATTTAAAAAGGACTTTTATTTTCTTCCTTTAAAAAAGATAAGATGCAAACAATGAATCATGGAACACTACATCAAAAACTAATGATGTAATGTATGGTGATTAACATAATAAAATTAAATTAAAAAAAAAAGATAAGATGTGGTAAGATATGTGAATATGTGACCACCCCCAACCACCATGAACATATTTTCAGAGAATCCTCACTTTAGAGGAAAAATGATCATTTTTAACTTCTAGGACTGTAACTTTGCCTAAAATTGAAAGAAATTATTTCAAACAAGATGTCTTTTCAAAGAAGGGAATTACAGTGTATAAATCAAACCAAACACTTCATCCTGTGATACATATTATGCCATATTTTACTTTGGAAGTAAAAGTGCTGCTTTTTGAAAATCTGCCATCACAAAATTTCATGGAGCTCACTTGCAAATGCCAAGGGGATACAGCTGATTACCATTACTTTTACCATTACCATTACAGGAAAGTTTAACCTAATCATGAATACAATGCAAGAAACACTTATAGATACCTCCTTTAAATGGGGGAGGAGAACTTGGGGCACCAGGGTGGCTCAGTCAGTTAGGCATCTGACTCTTGGTTTTGGCTCAGCTCATGATCTTGGGGTCCTGGGATCAGACTGCATCTGCTCCACACCCAGTGGGGAGTCTCCTTGGGATTCTCTCTCTCTCCCTCTCCCTCTGCCCACCCCTCTTGCCCACCACCCCCCACTCACACTCTCTCTTTCTCAAATAAATAAATAAATAAATCTTAAAACAAAGGGAGGAGAACTTTAGATTAAGCACGTTCAATATCCTGAAAAAAAAAAACACCCACAAAATTAAGGAAAAGATACACAGGCTTTTTCAGAAAAGGCAAACGAGTGATGGCTCAATTTTTAAAAATAATACCACCAAAGATTTTGGTCTAATTTGCAAAGGTAATTAGCTTATATTTGAAAAACAATGGTGATCCAAATGAAAGGAACAAAATGAAATTACAAAAACCTGCTGAATTTGACTACAAATCATTTTTGAGGCTATACTAGAACTAAAAGAGCACTAAATTAACACTTTCAATAAAGTGACAGATTTTGATTATTAATCTCTAAGAGAAGGAATATTAATTGTAATTACTTGTGGTTCTGTGATTCCTACTGAGGATTTCTGCATCTAAGTAAGTGAGAAATAATGGTCTACAGTCTTCTTTTTCTGTACTGTCTTTGTTTTTGCTATCATGGTAATACTAACTTCATTAAATGAGTCAGGAAATGTTCCATCCAATCTTCTGGAAGAGACTTTTTACAAAAAAATGGTGTTAATTCTTCTTTACATGTTTGGTACAGTTCTCCAGTGAAATACTGGAACTAGAGATTTCTTTTTCAAGAGATTTCTTTTTCTTTTGAAATTACAACTTCAATTTCTTCAATGCTTAATGGGCTATTCAGACTACTTCATCTTGGTTGAGTTCTGGCAGTTTGTATTTTTCAAGAAATTGATTCATTTCTTCTAAATTATCCATTAATGGCTATAAAGTTATTTACAGTATTCCCTTGTTATCTTTTTAATGTCTGCAGGCTCTGTACTGATATCCCCTATTTCACTCCTGATACTGATGATTTATATCTTTTCTTTTTAACTTTTTTTTCAGCCTTTTCAGAGATTTACTAATATTATTGATTGTTTTTCAAGAAATTAGCTTTTCATTTCATTACTTCTGTTTTTTTATTGCTAAGTATATTTGGAAAATTAAGAATTGTTTATATTTAAGGTATACAATTTGATTATTTGACCCACAAAAAATTGTGAGATAATCACTACATTCAAGCAAGTTAACATATCCATCTCTTCACTTAGCACATTTTCTTTTTTTGTGATAACAAGATCTACCCTCTACCCTAGCAAGTTTCAAGTATACAATATTGTTAATTACAGTCACTTACAGTACATTAGATTGATAGTATTTATTCATCTTGCAAAACTGAAACTTTGTCCTCTCAACCAACCTATCCCATCCATTTCCCCCTTTCCCCAGCTCCCGGTAAATACCATTCTCCTCTCTGCTTTATGATGTAGACTATTCTAGATCACAAATCTAAGGAAGAACATACCATGTTTGTCTTTCTGCATCTGGCTTATTTCACTTAGCATGATATTCTCCAGGTTCATCTATGTTATTACAAATGGCAGGATTTTGTTCTTTTTAAAGGCTGAATTATATTCCATATACATAAAATCACATTTTCCTTATCCATTCATCTGTGGATGGAAACTTGGGTTGTTTCCATATCTTCACTTTTTACATAATGGTGAAATAAACATTGTAGTGAAGCAATCTCTCAAGATGCTGATTTCATTTCCTTTGGTTATATACCCAAAAAAGAGACTGCTGGATCATATGGTAGTTTTATTTTTACTAAGGAACCTCCATACTGTTTTCCATAATAACTGTAACAATTTACATTACCACTAAAATGTTCCCTTTGTCACAACGTTATCATCACTTGCTATCTTTTGTCTTTCTGATAATAGCCATTCTAACAGGTGTAAAGTGGTATCTCACCGTGATTTTGATTTGCATTTCCCTTATTATAAGTGAAGTTGCACATCTTTCACAAACCTGTTGGCCATTTGATGTGTTCTTTGGAAAAAATGTCTATTGAGGTCCTTTGCTCATTTTTGATCAGGTTATTTGTTTTTTGTTTGATTGTTTGCTGTTCAGTTGTATGAGTTCTATATTTTGGATATTAACCCTTTATAAAATATATGGTTTGCAAATATTTTCTCCCATTCCACTGATTGCCTTTTTATTTTGTTGGTTGTTTCCTTTGCTAGACAGAAGCTTCTTAGTTTGATGCAATCTCATTTGTCTATTTTGCTTTTGTGCCTGCGCTTTTGATGTCATACCCAAAAAACCATTGCCCAGACCAATGGCCCAGACCACCCTATGTTTTCTTCTAGGAGATATATGGTTTCAGGTCTTACATTTAAAAGTCTTTAATACATTGTGAATTGGTTTTTGTGTATGGTGTAATATAAGGATCCAATTTCATTCTTCTGTATGTGAAGATCCAGTTTTCCCAACACCATTTACTGAAGAGACTATCCTTTTCCCATTCTGCATTGTTGGCACCACTGTCAAAAACTGGTTGACCATGAATGTGTAGATTTATTTCTAGATGTTCCATTGACCTATATGTCTGATTTTATGCTAGTACTATACTGTTTTGATTACTGTATATTTGTAATATATTTTGAAATGAGGAAATGTGATGCCTCCAGCTTTGTTCTTTTTTGAGATTGCTTTGACTGTTCAGGGTCTTTTATGAATCCATATGATTTTTAGGGTTTTTTCCCTATTACTATAAGGTACACCATTTGAATTATGATAAGAATTGCAATGAATCTGTAGATAGCTTTAGGTAATATGGACATTTTAACAATATTAATCCTTCCAATCCATGAGTTGGGATGTCTTTCCATGTATCTGTTTCTCCTTTAATTTCCTTCATCAACATTTATAATTTCCAGCGTACAAGTCTTTCATCTCTTTGGTTAAGTTCATTCCTACATATTTTTTTCTTTTTTGTTACTACTGTGAATGGGATTACTTAAGTTCCTTTTCAGAGAGTTTGTTGTGTATAGAAACATGATTGATTTTTATATATTGGTTTTGTATTCTGCAACCTTATTGAATTTGTTTATCAGTTCTAACAGTTTTTTGGTTGAGTCTTAGTGTTTTCTCCATATAAGATCATGTCATCTGTAAACATAAGTAATTCTAATTCTTCCTTTCCAGCTTGGATGGCTTTTATTTCCTTTCCTCAGTCTGGGACTTCTAGTACTATGTTGAAAAAAAGTGGCAAGAGTGGGCATCCTTACCTTATACCAGATCTTAGATGTGGGTTTCTCATATATGGACTTTATTGTGTTGCGGTAAGATTCTCCTATACTTATTTCATCAAGAGTTAATTATCAAGCATCTCTTCTAGGGCAGCTCTAGTGATGACAAACCCTGTCAAGTTTTTGTTTGTTAAGGAAAGACTTTATGTCCCCTTCATTTTTAAAGAATAATTTTGCCAGGTATAATATTCTTGGTTGGTAGTTTTTTCCTTTCAGTACTTTGAACATATCATCCCACTCTCTCCTGGCCTGCAAGCTTCACGCTGAGAAATCCACTGACAGTTTTATAGAAATTCCCTTATATGTAATGAGTTGCTTTTCTCTTGCAGCCTTCAAAATTCTCCCTTTCTCCTTGACTTTTGACAATTTGATTATAATGTGTCTCAGTGAAATCTCTGGGATGATACTATTTGGGGACTTTTGAGTTTCATGAATCTGGACTTCCATTTCCCTCTCCAGATTTGGTAAAGTTTTTAGGCATTATTTCTTTCAGGACTTATTTCTGCTGCTTTTATAATCTCTTCCCCTTCTGGGACTCCCATAATACATGTATTAGTTCTTTTTGATGGTCTCTCATGAATCCCATAGGCTTTTTTCACTCTTTTTCATTCTTTTTTCTTTTTCTCTTCTGCCTAGGTAATTTCAAATGACCTGATTTCAAGTTTGGGAGTCTACTGTTGAAGCTCTTTATTGCATTTTACTATTTCATTCACTGTATTCTTCAGTTCCAAAATTTCTGTTTGGCTCTTTTTATGATTTTTCTTTGTTGCATCTTTCATTTTGGCCATGTATTGTTTTCCTAGTTTCACTGACTTGTCTGTGTTCTCTTGTAGTTCACTGAGATTCCTTAAAACAATTATTTTGAATTCACAGTCCCGCAATTCATAGGTCTCCATTTCGTTGGCCTTAGTTACTAGAAAATTACTGTGTTCCCTTGGTGGTATAATTTTTCTTGGATTTTTCATGTTTCTTGTAGCCCTGCACTGACGTCTGCACATTTGAGGGCCAGTCATCTCCAGACCTTACGGATTGGCTTCATTGGGGAAAGCCCTTCACCCACAGATGGGTATGATGACACTGGCTGGGTGGGGGTATGGTGGCGCTGGCTCCATGAGGATATAGCAGATCATGGGCTCTGGGAGAGAGCAGCAGTGTAGTCTCCATGAAGCTCTGTCGAATGAGGTCACCATCAGAAAAGACTGTAGAGTCCTCAGCAATCAATGTTGTGGATCTCCTCAGTGGTAAAGGCTTCTGGAGTCTTCTTCTTCTCCTTTTCCCCCATAGGGGTAAATAATGGCCAAAAGATCTTCCCTGGTCTTGAGTTTGGCATGCAGGTACACATATGGAAGCAGTAGGATCTGGGGCACTTGTGCTAGTGGGGACACACATGTCTGGGGTAGAGGTGCACAGAGAGCAGCCATGAAGCTCAGGGGCAAGTAGAACCACTGCAGGTCCTCGGACAAAGGTGTGGATGCATGTGCTGTGGCAGTGGCATCAGCATTCAAGGTGTGCGCATGTATGGAGCCAACGTCTAGGGCTTGGGGGAACAGAATGACCATAGTGCCTGGGACCAGAGTGCAGGTGCACTTACTGCAGTGGTGACATTGATGCCCAAGGCATGGGCATGTGTTGAATAGTTGGGGAGCCAGGGTCCAGGACATGCACGTGGCTGTACAAAGTGAGTGTTGACTCTGGCTCCAGAGTTGGTGGGGCCATTCAGCACTCTTGGGAAGAGGCGGAGATTCAAAGGGGTTCAGCAGTATGGATTCTGGGTAGCTCTGTCAGCTCGGTTCAGGGTCAAGGAAGACTACAGGGGTCCTCAGTGGAGAAAGCTGCCAGTATCTACAGGGGTGATGAGAATTGCTGGGGTCCTCCTGTTCTCCTTTTTCCCACAGGATAAGGTCACACCAAGGGGATAAGGTGACACAGGCAAAATGTTTCCTAGGGTTTTCTATGCAGATTCCCAGTTTCTGTGTTCAACGGGGGCTTCTGCAGCTCCCCTATTGTACTCCAGAGCTATTTTCATTGGTATAGAGTTGGGATTTTTTAACTGAAGTATAGTTGATATACAATGTTATATTAGTTCCAAGTATACAACATACTGATTTGACAATTCTATACATTATTACAATGTTTGCAATGTGTAGTTACTATCTTTCATCATACAAAGTTATTACACTATTATTGACTATATTCCCTTTGCTACACTTTTCATCCCTGTGACTTATTTATTTTATAACTGGAATTTTGTATCTCTTAATCCCCTTCACCTATTGTGTCCATCATTCCTCCTTCCTTCTGGAAACCACCCATTTGTTCTCTGTATTTATGAGTCTGTTTTTGTTTTGGTCATTCGTTTGATTTGGCTTTTTGGATTCTACATGTAAGTGAAATCATATGGTATTTGTCTTTCTCTGTCTGACATTTCACTTGGCATAGTACCCTCTAGGTCCATCAATATTATTGTGAATGGCAAGATTTCATTCTTTTTTATGGCTGAGTAATACTCCATTTTATATATATACAGCACATCTTTATCCAGTCATCTATTGATGGGCACTTAGGTTGCTTCCATGTCTTGGCTATTATAAATAATGCTGCAATAAACACAGGGGTGTATGTATCTTTTTGAATTAGTGCTTTCATTTTCTTTGGGTAAATACCCAGCAGTGGAATTACTGGATTGTATGATATTTTTAGTTTTAGTTTTTTGAGGAGCCTCCATATTATTTTCCATAGCAGCTGCACCAATTTACACTCCCACCAACAGTGCACAAGGGTTTCTTTTTCTCCACATCTTCACCAACACTTGTTATCTCCTGTTCTATTTTTTTTAATAACAGCCATTCTGACAGGTATAAGGTTATATTTCATTATGGTTTTGATTTGCATTTCTCTGATGATTAATGATGGTGAACATCTTTCATGTGTCTGTTGGCCATCTGTTATGTCTTCTTTAAAAAAAATGTCTATTGCAGTCCTCTGCCCATTTTTTTAGTTGGCTTATTATTATTTGTGTGTGTGTGTGAGTCTTGAGTTGTATAAGTTCTTTATATATTTTGGATATTTGCCCCTTATCAGATATATCATTTGCAAATATCCTCTCCCAGTCAGTAGATTGCTTTTTTGTTTTGTTGATGGTTTCCTTCATTGTGCAAAATGTTTTTTAGTTTGATACAGTCCCAATTTTTTATTTTTGTTTTTGTTTCTCTTGCCTGAGGAGACATATCCAGAGAAATGTTGCTATATTGTTTGTACTTTTGTTATTGAATCCATTATTGTCAGATAATATGCTCTGTATGATTTCAGTTCTTTTAAATTTGTTGAGGTTTGTCTTATGGCTCAGGATATGGTCTATCTTGGTGAATGTTCCACTTGTATCTGGTATTGTTGGGTTACATGTTCTATATGTATGTGCCAGTTAGATTCTATTGGCTGATTATATTGTTCAGATCTTTTGTATTCCTACTGACTTTTGTCTAATAGTTCCATCAGTTGCTGACAAGGGAGTCCTGGGTCCATTTACATTTAACATAATTTCTATAGTGGCTACATGCAACTTATTTTGTTCTTTTGTCCACTGAATATACATTGATGAATGCTGAGCAGGTATACTAAACACACAGCAGCAGTCACTGATTGGCTGAATTTCAGAAGCCTAAGGCTGTCATTGATCTGCTAACTTCCAGAAGTGTAGTCACTGGAGTGAGGCTGTTATTGACTGGCTGATATTCAAAGGCATGGCCACTGGAGTGAGGCTGTCATTGACTGGCTGATTTTCACAGCATGTGTACTGATCCAGAGCTATTTCTAATTAATGATGGTTACTTATTCATAACTTGGGACTTCAGGCAAAGAACAGCCTTTTTCTTTCTTGAACATAAAAATTAGGTACTTTTAATTCTCAGTTCCCTTCAGAATAACCTGCAGGAGAGACCATAAAGGACTACACAGATCTTTATTTCTGGAGGTCTGATTTTCAGCTAGTGTTTTCATTCAAATGTGTTAAGTGCCAATTACCGTGGTGGAAAAATAGCTCTAACTGTCAAAGCTGTATATTTTGTTGAAAAATGTTTAATACATGATATTTAGTGCATCCTAATACAGGCAATATAGGACACACAACAAAATCATTAAATACAGGAGGCCTGGCTACCCTAACTGTGAGGGAATGTAGTGTGTCTTGATAAAGACTTTGGACTTTAGACAGTAAGAACCATGGACAGTTGAGAAACAGGAGAAAGAAGTGAGTTAATGTTAGACAGGTAAGGGTGGCGGAGTTGCTCAGTAATGACCATAGAAGGGAGATTAGTTTAAATATATCAGGAACCTAGTAAAAATATTAAAAATGAGATCCCTCAATTATTATAAGGGCACCTCCTTAAACTAAGAGTAGGGAGGATAGAGGAAAGTGTTATAAACTAAAGCAGAGTTTGTCCTCTGGTTAATTTTAGTCTTCAAGGGTTTCAGACTGGTATAGTGCTGAACTCCTATTTAATGGCTAAGCTAACTCCTCTACACTATTTATAGGAAAAAGCCTAAGCTTCTGGAATTAGTTTTAGGGATTCAGGAACAAGTTGGCTTGGCTTTTCAACAGTTTTACTTCTCCTGCTTTTCCCATTTCTTGAAATCTCAAGAGCTATTACTAAAAGCCTAAGGCTTTCCATTCATCTCTACATAATTCTAAACTTTAGCCTAGAGTGATGACCAAGTTTGTATAAATTCAAAGTGGCTTTTCTCTTCACCAGCATTCTAGGTTTGAATACCTATTTAGGATTGCATTGCAGTATTTAAAATCCAGTCTCCTCTTTTAGTGCATTCTTACTCTATCTTTCAAGTATCTAATGCAACCACTTTCCCTGTCCTCCAAAAGCCAAGAAAATTCTGAATTTTATTTTCCATAATTTTTATTATGAAGAAAATAATCAAAATAATGTACCACCCTGTGGAAATAAGGCTGCCTCTTCTATCTTCTTTTGAGAAATGCTTGTATATGGGAAGGAAACTATATGTTTAAGAAGAGTCAGGTGCAGGATGACAAGAGATGTTAGCTAAAACTGCCAACAGAGTAGCCTTTGGCTTCACCAGCACTGTAGAGTAGGTGATAACCTAGCAGATGGATTTGAGGGCAATTTAGTTTTACTCGCTTCACTTCACTGTTCACAGGGGAGTCAAGGACAAGGGTTCAGGTATATTGACAAAATGACTTAACATAGCTATATAACATCTGCCCATACTATTTGAGGAATCAGTCATTGAATTTTTAAATATTCATGGTGTAAATTTTTATACTTGTGAGATTTTCTTTTTTCAATCTAGGTCAATGTTGTAGTTTTAAATTATTTTTTAAACCTTTTTGGCACTTCTAACTAAGCTTGTAAAATACCAACTGGAGATTCAGGTATACTTTTAGTGTTACTTCAACATATGTAACTAAAATAACAGCAAGTAGTTACTGAGTGTTAAACTTAAAAATGAGAAAAGTGATAAAATGTCAGAATCTGAGCCTTCAGTAGTAGTTAAATTTTCTTACCAAGATGAATTAGTTAAGCAAAATGAGGGGAATCCAGGTAAGTACTGAGATATTAGAAGACAGGTGCCATACAGAAGCCCTCTGCAAATTTATGTGGGGATGAACACAGCACATTTCAGAAACAGGGAAGAGCAGAGGTTTTACTTTTCTGAAAAACTTAGAGAATAGCTCTATTTGTAAACTGGCATGATAAAATCAGGTGATTATTGTTATATTTCTCTCTAATACTAAGCATATAATATGATACAACCATAAATAAAGAAGTTCAGAGTTTCTTCATGATTTCTATTCATAGTCTTAAAAATCCTGGTAAACGGGACTTTTAAGGATTATACAGCACTTTAACAAGAGAAACTATGATTTCACAAGCAAATTAAGAAGGCAGACAATTTAATTAATATTATCCACATAGAGTTTAGAAATCTTAGATTATTTGGCTTCACTCTGTAGATCATGCTTTCCATTAATTACCTTTGCCCTGAAAAATTACCCCTACAGGCTCCAATGGGAACATGTGTGACATCAATCTGGGAAATGACTCATGAAGTTACTTCTAAACTAACCTCCCATGCACACAGAATGGCACTCATGTCAAGGGGCCAGGCAGCATTGACGAATTTAACAGGAACTAAAACCTCCTAACAAGTTGGCGTTTTATGACATACTTGTACAATTTAGGTTCATGAAAGAAACTAGAACAAAATGTGAGAAATTAAAACATCTCATCTAATGTCAAATTATAGCTGGTGACAGAATGCTACAAAGAACTTCACAGAACCTAAGCTGCATCTTAAGATCACCTTTGATGGGGTAAATAGTCTGTTTCAATGTGAAACTAAATTTAATCTTGCTGAAAGACAAAATAAATATGATCTTTTTCAAATATAATGTAGTAGGTAATAAACCAATGCATGTGAGTTCAGTTTAAATACCAAGACTATGACTGTATATCCAAACTTTGGAAGAGACATTCCCCATCTCTAACAGAGCCTAGGTTAACTCTCAATTTGCATTATTTTAAAGTATGTCAAGCTCTAGTATAAGAAACGCTTTCTCTTTTCGTCACCTTTACCACCATAATAATAATAAATGCTAACATTCACTGACAGCTTGCTTGCTATGTGCCAGACCCTGTATAGAGACTTACCACAATAAATCTAGGAAGAAACAACTGTCACTTTTTACAAAGAAACATCACTGCTAGCATGATCTAGGAGAAGGATTTGAATCCAAATCTGTTTAATTTTAGATCACTATGTTAAAACTCAATTTTAAAAAGTGAACTTAATGAAAGTCTACTGGCTATGTTTTAAATGCTTTATCTTAATTCAAATGATACAATTTAAGAAAAACAGCCAAACAACTCAGCTCTATAATCCTCTTTCTCAATTTCTGTAAAACACTTCTAATGGTTCTAACTCCCCTACCTCACCATGACCAAAAGGCTTTAAGAGAGCCTCCCCTGGAAAAAGACTCAGAGCAAAGTTTCCTCTTATTGTACATGGCACATTGCAGGAAAGATCTGAAAAACTTAAAGATCTGAGTAATATCCAAATTACATCACAGCAAATATCTAATTTTGTTTGTACTACAATTTCTGCTTCATATAGCCATTCTCTAGAGCAGAGGTGTATAGTATATACACATATATTAGATGAATCTGAGTCCCTATCTCAATATATTTATACTTAGTAGGTTATCTATATGCACCACTGTCAACCCATATGTTAAATATTTTTAGATAAAATAAATGTAAATAGATGGTCTAATATGTTCCCTTACCCAGTGGGTTACAGTATACTCCTCACTTTGGAGACCATGGAACAGAAGATGAAGAATTTTTCCAGCTTCTCACTTCTCTAAGATTGCCTCCAGACCCAAATGCAGAGCAGCTCAAGGACCTTTTTCTAACAGAAGAGCTAGTGGAATAACCAATCTGATAGCTCAAAAGAGTTTTCAGGACAGGTCTGGAAAAGCTTTATTTTCCTTAAATTTACACTATGATCTATTCTTCTTTATGATTTTTTTTAATCTTTAGGACAGAAATCCTTTCTACTTAGAAATTTCTACTTTATGCTAAATACCACACAGAACAGAAGCAGCCTGTGTAAAGAAGACAAAGGCATATCATTATAAGTATAGCCAGCTGCTAATATTTATTAAATATTATTATGCACCAAGCTAAACATTTTACACGTATTACCTCATTCAATTTTCAAAAAACCTAATGGAGGCCTGAAAACAATAGGTAACTCCTACAAAATTATATATGCAGCATAGATAAAGAATTAAAACCCAGGTTCATCTGACACTAAGCTCTTAATCACTATGTTTAACCTTCAACAAATCCCTATTACATATGATTTCTCCATGAAAACACTGTAATAACATGTGTTCACTGTGTCAATATTAACTTATCTTGAAAATAATACTCTCAGTAGGAATAGTTATTATTCTGAAACACATTAAAAGGTTAAATAACTTGTCGTAGATCATAGAAGGCTAAAAAGTGATTTGAACCCCGGCATTCTATTTCCAGAGCTCAGACTCTCAACCACTATACTAAAGCAATGTTTTTTTTGTAACAATTTCAGCATCCTAAAAATTGAGCAGACAAATTTACCATGGTCTGATATTGGTATCACATTACAAAATGAGCTTGTAAACATGAAAAAATTATACACAATATACATACATACAAATGTGCTATAATTGGTCCTGTAGTTCTAGATTATTTGATGTTTAAACAAAATTATCTCTAAATTGTGTTCAAACTTTTACACTGCAGAGGAAAAATCCTATTATTTTTTCTATAAATTTGACCATTTTCCTCCCAGGCAGTTCAAAGTAGTTCTTCGATAAATAACATAATTTTATAACGCAAAGTGAAATATCATTACACCCACTTTGTGGGTAAAAAAAACCCCAAAGTCATGGAAAAATTAAATGTCAGGCTGCAATTCAAAGATTAAATGGCAGCACTGGGAATAGAATACACAAGTCCTTAGATTAGTGGTATGTCTAAGGTTATCCTTCAAATTTTAGTTCAATTCAGTAGACATTTACGGGGCATATTCCATATAGGATACATGGTAGACAATGTTGGGCTCAGGAAAATGCTTTTAAAAATCACTCTTTAGTAGCTTATAATCTGGCAGAAAGGAAAAGGTATATGAGGAATCATAAGGGGAGGATGAGGTAAATACTAACAAAGACTGTAAGAGATTTATAAAGTAACCAAAAGAGGAAAAATTACACTCAGGATGAAAAACAGGGGAAAGCTTCAAAAGGAGGTGGCATTTAACCTGGAGCTGGGGAACAGTATGAATGTGGAGAAATGTGCCTTCCAGATAGCAGTACCATCATCAGCAATGGTTTTCCCAAAGAATAGTTCAGAGGTTGCTGCACCACAGCAAACCCGAAGAGGGCTCAAAGAGCCAAGAGTGGAAAGGCAGGCTAGAAGCATATGGTAGAGGGCACATTCAAGCAGGCTAGGTAGTTTGGGGTTTTATTCTAAACTAAGGAGAACAAGGAAATTATATAACAGAATTTGAACATCAAAGAGACTGCTGTGGCCATACCTTCAGATATTGAGCAGAAAAGACGGCAACTAATTGGACGCACACTTGTTGAATAGTGAGTGTGCTTAGGGTATGTGAAACCACTGAATACTCATGGAAAATCTTCCTTAAAATTCAATTTTATTGGAAGATTTGTAGAGTTGAAACAATCATAACTTTTTGTGCTCCTCACAAGGTCTTTACACATGCATCAGAATCACACTTCCCACACTGACCACAAACAGTATTAAATAATATGTAAAACTCACATGCTGGCAGATCATTAGGGCTGTGCTCTAAGGCAGGACTACCCTCCCCCCCACAATACTCCAAAATTCTACTGAGAAATACAAAGTACAGAAAATGGCAGAATCTGATTTAGAAAATTCCATTTTAAAAAATCTAACTTCCTTTCACTGGCTGTTGGGAGTTCTAAGATGAAAATGTCTGAGAAACACTGTATAAGATTTTAATAATATAAGTGGGAAAGTCTAAACTATGGCAGTTACAGGTACAACGGGAAAGGGGGATGAGTGGGATAGGTGTTAGGGTAAGGTAATGGTGGTCATCCCTTCCTTCTGTCCAGGCTCAGTTAGGTGCCCACCCTAATAAACTTTCCCAGAACACTGCACACTCCTGGCTCAGCACTCACCATATTGTATCCTAATTGCCTGTTTTCCTATTTGTGTCCTCCTCTCTTCAACTCATACCATCTCAGGGTCGTACTTGTAATCCTAGTACTTGGCACAACTTCTGGCATCTAGTAAGCATTCAGTGAACATCGATGAAATGGCATCATCATTATTCATATTTCCTTTTCACAGAGGGAAGGAACTAGTTTATCCATTCGACTTAAGGATCCTGTTCCTTTATCAAGGATTTAATCAGGCCAAAAGTGAAAATACACACCCTGCCCAGTGGAAGTGTGCTGTGGTCAGACTGGGAGACACCTTCACCTCCCTCCCCCCCTCCCCCCCCACCCCTGTCCCCACATATCTCAAAAGAGTACTCAGCCACTGGGTTGTCCTTCTGGTATCTCTCACCACCTTTTTGACCACTGCTGAGTTAGGTAACATGCGTGCACCAATGCTGTGTATAAAGCAGTAGCATGTTCATGGAGGTTGCACAGTTAGTTATCCTGTGTAATGTACCAAAGGCACCCTCTGCTATGTTAATAGGCTTGCTCTAAACTTAGTGAACTAAGGAGTTAATGTTGTTCTATTTGAATGTGCATATAAACTTATATGCTTATATTTAAAATATTTAGTCTAGAGGCATTGGTTTTAAATTAAGTAACATTTCTTTTCTTTTTTTTTAAGATTTTATTTATTTGCGAGAGAGAAAATGAGAGACAGAGAGCATAAGAGGGAGGAGGGTAAGAGGGAGAAGCAGACTCCCTGCTGAGCAGGGAGCCTGATGCGGGACTCAATCCCGGGACTCCGGGATCATGACCTGAGCCGAAGGCAGTTGCTTAACCAACTGAGCCACCCAGGCGCCCTAAAGTAACATTTCTTAATGGAGTAATGGTATACCACCTATAAACTAGTATATCAGTATCTCCAGAAAAAGATCATAATATTCAAAAAATTCCTTCCCAGGGTCATAATAGTTATACAAAACAGTTTTCTTTTCTTTTTTAAAAAGATTTTATTTATTTATTTGACAGAGACACAGTGAGAGAGGGAACACAAGCAAGGGCAGTGGGAGAGGGAGAAGCAGGCTTCCCGCTGAGCAGGGAGCCCGATGCGGGGCTCGATCCCAGCACCCTGGGATCATGGCCTGAGCCGAAGGCAGATGCCTAACAACTGAGCCACCCAGGTGCCCTAAAACAGTTTTATTTTCAATAAAATCTTTAACAGAAAAACAAAAATATAGTTTCAAAATATGTCTTAATAAGAGACATAAATATTTAAAACATAGGAATGTTTTAGTGAGCTTTAATTAAAATATACATAAGCTTTGGGGAAAATGGAACTCTCCTAACTAAATTTTATTATAGGTCTTGAGAATGAGAAGACTACAAGAAATAATCTTCCTTCTTCTGTTCCTTCCCTACTTATTCCTTTCTTGAATCATCAAAAACAAAACAAAACAAACAAAACAAAAAAAAAGCACTTTGCTGCATGTGAGGCATAGAAGAGAGCCCAGACCCTCCCTCACAGAGCTCAGAGTATGAAAAAGGGAGTAAGCAAAGAAAGAAACATGTTCTCAGTGATATAATTAATCCTGATGGCAGAGCAAAATAACCAAAGTTACAAATAACCTAGTAAAAATTAATAGAGACCAAATTTGAGTGTCACAATACTCCAAAATTCTACTGAGAAATACAAAGTACAGAAAATGGCAGAATCTGATTTAGAAAATTCCATTTAAAAAAATCAAAATTTCCTTTCAGAATCAAAAAGTGCAAGAATTGATAATGGTGTGCACCATTTATTAAGCACCTCTGCTGAGGACTAGCTGTAGAGAACTGGGGCAATGGCCATACAGACATGAGTTTGTTTCCCCAAAATCCTTTACCCATATTCACAAGTGGGGAAAAGGGGTGTTCCTCAGGAAGGTGGGTTCTTAGTGTCAGTGAGTTCAGGGCTGTGGGCTCCACTGATTCCCCCAGTTAGCTTTTTGTCCTCTTTACACCCACCCCAGGTTTAAAAAGGGTAATCATTAGGACGGATATAGCTCTATGTTTCTCAAGTCTTATTAAGCTACTTTGTACTTGGCTCAACCTCATAATATGAACTGTCATAGCAACTCATTCAACTGCCTCCCACATATAAGTTTATAGTCTATTTTTAATTGAAACCTCATCTAAGTCATAGAAAAACTGGCAAAATACAAAAGCTCAGCTGAAAAGACACTTCTCAAATTGTCTTCATGGTTTGGTGAGGGAGACAGGAAAGGCAACTCACTATTCAAAGATATCCATAAATGAGATGGTTGGCCTTTTAAGTCAAAGAACCAACTTCAGAAGCAGCAAGATAAAATTTCAATATCTACTTATGTTCTATAACTTAAAATCTCCTTTCAGGCCTATTTTACACTGTATTACCAAAGAAATTAAAGTATAAAGCAAACATGCAATACCTAAATCTGCCCTTTTTCCTATAAAAAGAAAAAATGACTTAAAGGGTCTAGAGTAAAACCATAAAGGCAATAATCCCAATACTCTACTTTCTGCTTAAAAGAAATAACAATATTTCTTGCTAAATGTTACAAAATGTCCTTAAAATGACGATAAAATGTTTTTATTTAACATTATGCATACCCATTTCCAAAAGCTAATTGCTTAAGCCATTTACTAGAGGGGAAAAACTATCAGTTTGACCTGAAAGTTACCATTTGTTAATCTTATTACTGCTTGTTTTGATGAAAATCAATTTTTTTGAGAATGTTCATAGGAACTTTATTCATAATAGGCAAAAGAAAAAAATTTTTAAAAGGAACAACTATAAAACAATAAAAACTAAAAATTATAATGCTTATTTTTCTTTTTACTTAATGTACTATTCTCAGTTACCTGGAAATGTGACAATTTTATAGAAGGCACACATTCATTCTCTCTCTCTCTCTCCCACTTTCCCTCCATCTCTCTCTCCTCCTCAGTCTTACACACACACACACACACACACACACACACACACAGAAGGAGCTGCAGAAAGGTTTTTTGCTTTGGAGATTTTCATTCTCACACTGCCCCTTCACCGAGAAAGGACCACTCCTTAAATTTCCAGACTGCTTTTTCCCCTGACACTGGAATAATTTATTTGAATAAATTCTCCAAGTACAGACCTCATCAATAATTAAAATGCTGATGAAAGGATATTTGCAAAGAGGAAAAAAATGTTATGATAAAAACCTGAGGTGAAATAAGGACAGGATTTCCTATAAAAAACACCCATCCACATTATGTTAGCATTTATGAATGCTGTTAACATAAGGCTATCATATTTATTTAACAAATATTCACTAAGTGTCTACTATTTGCAGACACCATTCTATAACAAAATTAAGTTGAAGAAAATATGAATTTTTCAAGGACAAAACCTTTTTGATTCTTATAAAATTATACACAATCTAATTTTTACGAATGCTCAATGTTTCTCTAAAACACAGGGAAAAGTTGAAGTTTTCTGATTCAATGAAAACCTGACAAACAATTCTGAAAGATGAAAGCCTACTGTCAGAGCATTTTTTTAAATAATTACAATGAATCTTTTTAAATTTGGAATTAATCCTTAATCATTTAGGAACTGCATGTTTCATAAAACTAATTATTTCCCCTTACCTATGAAAATATGACTACCAGGTACCAACTGCATCCTCTAGGATCCTCTCATGATAGTAACTATTCAGGCCAAAAAAAAAAAACTTCCTTTGGTGAATCAGTCACCAGTTGGCTATTACGTAGCTCCTGTTTATACCACAAGCAGTCATTGCTGACTGAGTGCCTATAACATGCAGAGCATGTAGTTCTCTGAGATCCTAATAGTCTAGACATGCAAAATTCTGGGTTCCTGGACTATACTAAAATCCTGAGATATGGAGAAGAGGTTTCCTTTTAAAAATGATGGTACAATCTTGAAGAACCTAGCAATTTATATGTAAGTGGGGCTGTCACAGAAACTTTGCTTGATTGTATTTTAGTTTTGACGTATGTGCAATGGAGAAAAGAGGTGGTAAACATCACATCTCATGAGAAGAAACATAAATACTAATTTAGAAAGTTCAAGGACTAGTAAACTAGAATAGCGCTAATTACAACAGTAGGGGTTTTTAGAGTGAACACCATTCATTCACATCAGGAAAGTGGCACTTTAAAGTTCCAAAGTCCCAAAGGAGAGAAGCAACATTTTTAGCCCTATTTCACATAACGTCAACACCTAGAATTGTGACCCCATTTTAACACAAAAACTCAATCTACTGGAACACATAAAGGTTATAATATCCTAGAAACAAGGGATATAACTAAGACATTTTGAAATGTCTAAATTTCATTTTCTTTCATATACGCACATATCCAGGAAGACTAACAAAGTTGAATACAATTGAATTCTACAGGCAGAATGAATATCTATTTCTTTGCGTGCATTTATGCCTGTTTATTTTTAACCTTTAAATAATTTAATCATTAATAAAGCTGAATTCTGCATACCAGAATTAAGCAATGTTTAAATTCAAGTGAAATAAAAGCTCTATAGAGAAAAATTAATTTACACACATTTTAAACTTCATTACAAGTAAAAAGCTCTACTTTGATACAAGTGTGAAACAAGGGGCGCCTGGGTGTCACAGTCGGTTGAGTGTTTGACTTGGTTTCAGCTGGGGTCGTGGTCTTGGGGTCACGTGATCGAGCCATGAGTTGGGCTTTGCTCTGTGCAGTCTGCTTAGGACTCCCTCTCTCTCCCTCTTTCCCTGCCCCCCCCGTGCTCACACTCATGTGCTCTCTCTCTCTCTCTCAAATAAATCAATCTTAAAAAATAAAGTGAAAAAAAGAAAAGGAAAGGAAAAGCTAGTAAACCCTCCTTAGAATTGGGTAGGTCTAACTTTAGGACCAAATATCTAATTAGAACACCAGCATCCATAACCAATACTTTCTATGTTTCCACATTAATCACAAAGGTAAACATTTTTACTTTTACTCTCCAGATTATCTTTATGGATATATCTTTCTCCTAACAATGCTGCACATCCTCCACACACCAAGGTTAGGGAAACTGGTTTCTAATAAAGGATATGCCTGGTGGGGAGTGGAGTGAGGAATGATGGTTTATAAAAATGGCCTACAAGTATGAAGCCAGAAAGGAACAGAATCATAATTTGAGGAGACTGGTTTAAAAAATAAAAAGCAGGGAGGGTATGTGCTATGGTGAGCGCTGTGAATTGTGCAAGACTGTTGAATCACAGATCTGTACCTCTGAAACAAATAATGCAATATATTTTAAGAAAAAAAAAGAAAAAGAAGAAGATAGCAGGAGGGGAAGAATGAAGGGGGCGGGGATCGGAGGGGAGACGAATCATGAGAGACGATGGACTCTGAAAAACAAACTGAGGGTTCTAGAGGGGAGGGAGGTGGGAGAATGGGCTAGCCTGGTGATGGGTATTAAAGAGGGCACGTTCTGCATGGAGCACTGGGTGTTATGCACAAACAATGAATCATGGAACACTACATCTAAAACTAATGATATAATGTATGGTGATTAACATAACAATAAAATTTTAAAAAAATAAAAAATAAAAAGCAAAAAAAAAATAGAGAGAGTCTCCAATTTTTTATTCATATATATGTAGATCTTATATACATATTTTATTTATACAGATCTGAGATTACATACAGAGAATAAAAACATTCATAAAACACTAAACAAGAGAAGATGCATTGATGAAGTTACCACAATTACAAATTTAGAATCATGCTAAAGGCAACAACTAAAATCATCCTTTTCTAGGTAAAATTTCTTTTAGCTTACTGATTTAATAATTCCATTACTAAAAATTAGGTTAGGTTACCTTTTCTTTCTAAATCATCAAAGCTTAAGTATTATAATTGTGGCACTAAGATTTATTTCTAGTTTTTTGACTATCAGCTTAGTTAAAAATTTACTGAATTGTTTATTATAACAATCTACTACAACAATTACAAATAGGTCAGGCAAATGTTGCTTTTAAACAATTATAATCATGGCACTATTTAAGTACTTTGTTGACAAGTTAGTCCCTCACCTATGGTTAATAACAAAACATTATAACCAGTCCTTATTGAACCCCTAATTGAACCCTCATTGCACTCACTTAAAACTGCACAAAGCCCAAAATGCACCTGCGTATAAAATCCACTTTACTATCTACTCTGGGTAACAATTAAATTAGAACTGTTCTGCTTAACTTGCTGCTTTGTATGAGTCTGAAAGCAACAAGGAGTTCTCTTATTTCAGGGGGAAAAAAAGTTGCAGGAAAAAGTATGGGAAAAGATAAAAATTGTACAGTTCTGTTTTTTCTAAGTAAATTTCCTAAAGAAAAGAAAATTTATATTGACAAGGAAATACCAAAAATAAATTCCAGAGCTAAAAATAAATTATTTATGGAGAATTTACATTTTGATCAGCTAATAAATTAATGACATTGGCACTCACTAGATTTTTAAAAGATGTTAGCAATTACCAACAAAACAAAAAGGCAACCTACTGAGTGGGAGAAGATATTTGTAAATGATATAGCCAATAAGAGGTTAATAGCCAAAATATATAAGGAACTCATAGAATTCAATAGCAAAAACCCCCAATAATCCAATTTAAAAATGGGCAGAGGAACTGAATAGACATTTTTGAAAGAAATGACCAATGGACATGTGAAAAGATGCTCAAAATCACTAGTTTTTAGGGAAATGCAAATCAAAACCACAATGAGATAACATCTTGCACCGATCAGAATGGCTAGTATCAAAAAGACAAGAAATAACAGGTGTTGGTGAGGGTGTGGAAAAAAGGGAACCCTTATGCACTCTTGGTCAGAATATAAACTGATATAACAACTGTGGAAAACAGGATAAAGGCTCCTCAAAAAATTAAAAATAGAAATACCATATGATCCAGTAATTGCACCACTGGGCAGTTACCCAGAGAAAGCAAAACACCAATTTGAAAAGATATATGAACCCCTGTGTTTATTTGCAGCATTATTTACAATAGCCAAGATATGGAAGGAACCTAAGTGTTCATCCACTATTCCATTATATACAAATATAATGGAATATGACTCAACCATAAAAAAGAATGAGCTCTTGCCATTTGCAGCAACATGAATGCACCTAGAGAGTATTATGCTAAGTGAAATAGGTCAGAGAGAGAAAGACAAATATCATATGATTTCACTTACATATGTAATCTAACAAACAAAATAGAAACATAAATACAGAGAACCACTGAGGGTTGCCAGTGTGGAAGGGTGTGGGAGGATGTGCACAACAGGTGAAGGGTACAAACTTCCAGTTTTAAATAAATAAGTTATGGGGATGAAAAATATGGCATAGGCAGCATAGGGAATATAGTCAATAATATTGTAATAATGTTGTATGGTGACAGATGGGGATTATACTGATCAGGGTGAGCACTGAGTAATATATAGAGTTCTTGAATCACTGAACTGAACACCTGAAACTTATATAATACTGTATGTCAACTACACTTCAAAAAACAAAAAAAGAATTGTTAGTGACTGATAGGCTAAATCAGATATATTTTATTAATTTGTTAAAAAAATATTTAAGTGCCCATTAAGTACAATAAGATGAAGGAATACACATGTAAAGATCCTACTAAACTACCTGAAAGTAAGCATTTAGTAAATGTTAGCTCCATTACCCACCTCTCCTCTGACTCCACTCATGTATTACAAGGAATTAAAATGCAAATATGATATAGGTTCACAAATACCCATAACGGACAGTTGAATATTAAAGTATTCAAAGCAAACTACAAACCAAGTTCTTTGGGACTCAAAAGGTGAAAGGAATTATATTCACGTGGAAGTAAGACATCTGAATTGGGTCTTAAAACATAGGCAGTATTTTGACATATGGAGGTAGTCAAGAGAACAATGAACAGTGGCATGAACAAGGGCATGAGAGCAGGAGAGTGCAAGGGGTATTCAGCAGCAGAAAAGAATGCAGATGGGCGAGGGCAAGTGTCTGCAAAGCTTCTCTCAAATGGACCTGATAATAAATATTTTAATCTATGTGGGCCATATTGTGTCTGTTGCAACTCTGTACTCTGTCCTTGCAGTACAAAGCAGCAGTAAATAATAGTAAATGAATGAGCATGGCTGTGCAACATGAAAAATTCATTTGTGCCCACTGAAATCTGAAGTTCATGTATTTTTCCCAGGTCATGAAATATTATTCTTCCTTTGACTTTTCCCCACCATTTAAAATGTGAAAAAATATTCTTAGCTCTCATTCCACACAAAAGCAGGCAGCAACCCAGATTTGGCCTGCATGTTGTAAACTGTCAACCTGTTTGAAACCTCCAGTAATCTATACCTAATAATACAAGTTCAATTTTTCAAGATTTTTTAAAAACTGTATCTAATAATATTTTATTTATTATTCTTCCTCTACGGCTAAGTTTTTTTTGTTTGTTTGTTTGTTTTTAAGTCAGAAAAAGAACCTCAGGGCTTTACTTTGAAACCATCCTTAATCTCACTTCTAGTGTATCAATAGGCTTAAATGTTCCCTTGATGTTTAATTTTATTTGATGTTAAGGCATTAAATTGCTTTTCTTAATTCCTCTATGAGATCTTATTGTTTTATTACTTCTTCCTGCTTTCCTTTGTATAGCTTATAGTTATCACTCTTTAATTCTTCATACACATATTTATATCTTTTTGTCTCTTGAAATTTTCTCGACAAATATAATTGCATTCCATTTCACTGTACTTTTGGTTTCAAGATGCTCTAGTCACCGCCTTCACCTTTTGAGTCTAAATACTTACAGAACCTTATAAAGAGTCCCCAGAACATTATCCATTGCAACAGAAATTCCTTACCCTAAATTTGTCTATTCTCATCTCCCCCGGAATATTAAGATCTCTGGGTCATGATAAAAAGGTTCATCTATTTGGGCCCCATATTGACAAAACTTAACCATATTCAAAAGAAATATGCAAAAAGTTACTTGAGTGAAGACATTCCAAAGCAGAACTTCTGCAATTAAAGCAATCAAAGATAATCATGTTTCTATTATAAATAAAAATAACTGCTTAGTAGGACACAAATCCTTATATATGTGTACTTATAATACAATATACCAAAATTAGAAGAGGAAAATCATTATGAAAATCATTTCAAAAATTATTTTGTCCTAGTGGACCGAGAAAAGAGAAAAAAAGATATGACATACATACCCTGAAACATACTGCAATTGAAAAACCACCGCTCATCTTCAGATCTAAAGAGCTAATGTACTTATATTTTATTCTTTACCTTGTAATTACAAAATCCAATTTTGTGTCCCAGTAATTGATAATACTGCAAAAGGCTAAATATTATCCACAGTTCACAATACACCACAATACAAATAGCTAGTTGCTGTTTGAAAAAAATACATATCAAAAAAGAAAGAAGTATCTGTTTATGGCAAATGACTCATTTTTTAGGAAATAATGTGACATACAAGTCCTCCTAGGGAGAATAATACCACAGTAATTTTAATAACAGCTGTTAATGTTGATTGTATGTTTACCATTATCCAGACACTGTTCTTTATACTTCATATGCAATAATCCTCACAAAATTTAATTCTCATGATAACCCTATGAGATGGGTGCTATTATTATTCCCATTTTATAAATGAAGAAACTGAAACTCAGTGAGATTAAATAACATTCTAACTCAAAGAGCTACAAAAGAGGCAAAACAGTGCCAGAAACTGGGGAAGTCTGACTTAAAAACCTTAACTCTTAAGCGCTATTCTATTTATTATAATACAAGCAACTATGTTTAAGGTAGAGGACTATGGCTTTACAAATTAGAATCCAAACCATATTAGTTTTCAACTGTAAGAGTTTATATATAATTCCAAAACAGTAAGGTTTAGCACCTATCATACTACAAACATTTTACATTATTACTTAGTGACAAGGCTAATATTTACTGGTTAACAGATGGTTGAAAGCTGTCTTAAAATGATGCATGAGAATTATTTTGAAAATGTGACAATTCAGTGTGGTAAATATCTTAAATAGGCATGAGCTGATGAGTGGCAGATGAAAGAGCACTGTTATCTTTAGAATTTAGATCAGTGGTTCTCAAAGTGTAGTTCTCGAGCCAACATCAGCATCGAGGAGTCCAGCTCCCGGTTAAAACCCTATGTGTGTATACAGTAACAATCACAGGCAATACAATGGCACTAAATTCATATCTTTCAATAGTTACCCTGAATGTAAATGGGCTAAATGCCCCAATCAAAAGACACAGGCTATCAGATTGGATAAAAAAACAAGATCCATCAACATGCTGTCTGCAGAGACGCATTTTAGACCCAAAGACACCTCCAGGTTTAAAGTGAGGGGGTGGAAAACCACTTACCATGCTAATGGACATCAAAGAAAGCTGGGGTGGCCATCCTTATATCAGGATTTTAAACCAAAGACTATAATAAGAGATGAGGAAGAACACTACATCATAGTCAAAGGGTCTATCCAACAAAAAGATCTAACAATTGTAAATATCTATGCCCCTAACATGGGAGCAGCCAATTATATAAGGCAATTAATAACAAAAGCAAAGAAACACATCGACAATAATACAATAATAGTAGGGGACTTTAAACACCCCCCTCACTGAAATGGACAGATCATCTAAGCAAAAGATCAGCAGGGAAATAAAGGCTTTAAATGACACTCTGGACCAGATGGACTTCACAGATATATTCAAAACATTCCATCCCAAAGCAACAGAATACACATTCTTCTTTAGTGCCCATGAAACATTCTCCAGAATAGATCACATCCTAGGTCACAAATCAGGTCTCAACTGGTACCAAAAGACTGGGATCATACCCTGCATATTTTCACACCACAATGCTTTGAAACTGGAACTCAGTCACAAGAGGAAAGTTGGAAAGAGCTCAAATACATGGAGGCTAAAGAGTATCCTATCAAAGAATGAATGGGTCAACCAGGAAATTAAAGAAGAATTTAAAAAATTCATGGAAACAAATGAAAATGAAAACACAACTGTGCAAAATTTTTGGGATGCAGCAAAGGTGGTCCTGAGAGGAAAGTATATAGCAATACAGGCCTTTCTCAAGAAACAAGAAAGGTCTCAAATACACAACCTAAATACCTAAAGGAGTTGGAGAAAGAACAACAAATCAAGCCTAAACCCAGCAGAAGAGAAATAATAAAGATCAGAGCAGAAATCAACAAAATAGAAACCAAAAGAACAGTAGAACAGATCAACAAAACAAGGCGCTGGTTCTTTGAAAGAATTAATAAGATTGATAAACCCCTGGAGAGACTTATCAAAAAGAAAAGAGAAAGGACCCAAATAAATAAAATCATGAATGAAAGAGAAAGATCACAACCAACACCAAAGAAATACAAACAATTATAAGAAGATATTATGAGCAACTATATGCCAGCAAATTAGACAACCTGGAAGAAATGGATGCATTCCTAGAGAAGTATAAACTACCAAAACTGAACCAAGAAGAAATAGAAAATCTGAACAGACCCATAACCACTAAAGAAACTGAAGCAGTAATCAAAAATCTCCCAACAAACAGGAGCCCAGGGCCAGATGGTTTCCCAGGGGAATTCTATCAAACATTTAAAGAAGAATTAATACCTATTCTTCTGAAGCTGTTTCAAAGAATTGAAATGGAAGGAAAACTTCCAAACTCATTTTATGAGGCCAGCATTACCTTGATCCCAAAACCAGACAAAGACCCCATCAAAAAGGAGAACTACAGACCAATATTCCTGATGAACATGGATGCAAAAATTCTCACCAAAATACTAGCCAATAGGATCCAACAGTACATTAAAAGGATTACTCACCTCGACCAAGTGGGATTTATTCCTGGGCTGCAAGGTTGGTTCAACATCCGCAAATCAATGTGATACAATACATTAATAAAAGAAAGAACAAGAACCATATGAGCCTCTCGATAGATGCAGAAAAAGCATCTGATAAAGTACAGCATCTTTTCTTGATTAAAACTCTTCACAGTGTAGGGATAGAGGGTACATACCTCAATATCATAAAAGCCATCTGTGAAAAACACACAGCCAATATCATACTCAATGGGGAAAAACTGAGAGCTTTTCCCCTAAGGTCAGGAACACGGCAGGATGTCCACTATCACCACTGCTGTTCAACATAGTACTAGAAGTCCTAGCCTCAGCAATCAGACAACAAAAAGAAATAAAAGGCATATGAATCAGCAAAGAAAAAGTGAAACTCTCACTTTTTGTAGATGATATGATACTTTATGTGGATAACCCAAAAGACTCCACCCCAAAACTGCTAGAACTCATACAGGAATTCAGTCAAGTGGCAGGATATAAAATCAATGCACAGAAATCAGTGGCATTTCTATACACCAACAAGACAGAAGAAAGAGAAATTAAGGAGTCGATCCCATTTACAATTGCACCCAAAACCATAAGATACCTAGGAATAAATCTAACCAAAGAGGCAAAGGATCTGTACTCAGAAAACTATAAAATACTCATGAAAGAAATTGAGGAAGACACAAAGAAATGGAAAAATGTTCCATGCTCATGGATTGGAAGAACAAATACTGTGAAGATGTCAATGCTACCTAGAGCAATCTACACATTCAATGCAATCCCCATCAAAATACCATCCACTTTTTTCAAAGAAATGGAACAAATAATCCTAAAATTTGTATGGAACCAGAAAAGATCCTGCATAGCCAGAGGAATGTTGAAAAAGAAAAGCAAAGCTGGCGGCATCACAATTCCAGACTTCAAGCTCTATTACAAACCTGTCATCATCAAGACAGTATGGTACTGGCACAAAAACAGACACATAGATCAGTGGAACAGAATAGAGAGCTCAGAAATGGACCCTCAACCCTATGGTCAACTAATCTTCAACAAAGCAGGAAAAAATGTCCAATGGAAAAAAGACAGTCTCTTCAACAAATGGTGTTGGGAAAATTGGACAGCCACATGCAAAAGAATGAAACTGGACCATTTCCTAACACCACACACACAAATAGATTCAAAACAGATGAAAGACCTAAATGTGAGACAGGAGTCCATCAAAATCCTAAAGGAGAACACAGGCAGCAACCTCTTTGACCTCAGCCGCAGCAACTTCTTCCTAGAAACATCGCCAAAGGCAAGGGAAGCAAGGGCAAAAATGAACTATTGGGACTTCATCAAGATAAAAAGCTTTTGCACAGCAAAGTTTCGAAACAGTCAACAAAACCAAAGACAACCGACAGAATGGGAGAAGATGTTTGCAAATGACATATCAGATAAAGGGCTAGTATCCAAAATCTATAAAGAACTTATCAAACTCAACACCCAAAGAACAAAGAATCCAATCAAGAAATGGGCAGAAGACGTGAACAGACATTTCTGCAAAGAAGACATCCAAATGGCCAACAGACACATGAAAAAGTGTTCAATATCACTCAGCATCAGGGAAATCCAAATCAAAACCTCAATGAGATACCACCTCACACCAGTCAGAATGGCTAAAATTAACAAGTCAGGAAACGACAGATGTTGGCGAGGATGCAGAGAAAGGGGAGCTCTCCTACACTGTTGGTGGGATTGTAAGCTGGTGCAGCCACTCTGGAAAACAGTATGGAGGTTCCTCAAAAAGTTGATAATGGAGCTAGCCTATGACCCAGCCATTGGATTACTGGGTATTTACCTCAAAGATACAAATGTAGTGATCCAAACAGGTACCTGCACGCCAATGTTCATAGCAAAAAATGTACACAATAGCCAAATTATGGAAAGAGCCTAGATGTCCATCAACAGATGAATGCATAAAGAAGATTAGTATATATATACAATGGAATATTATGCAGCCATCAAAAAATTAAAATCTTGCCATTTGCAATGACGTCGATGGAACTAGAGAGTATTATGCTAAGCGAAATAAGTCAATCAGAGACAGACAAGCATCATATGATGTCACTGATATGAGGAATTTGAGAAACAAGACAGAGGATCATAGGGGAAGGGAGGGAAAAATGAAACAAGATGAAACCAGAGAGGGAGACAAACCTCTTGATCTCAGGAAACAAACTGAGGGTTGCTGGAGTGGAGAGGGGTGAGAGGGATGGGTTGGCTGGGTGATGGACATTGGGGAGGGTATGTACTATGGTGAGCACTGTGAATTGTGTAAGACTGATGAATCACAGACCTGTACCCCTGAAACAAATAATATGTTATATGTTAATTTTAAAAATTAAAAAAAAAACCTAAGTGTAATTTTTCAGGCCTGATCAAAGACAATTATAAAGGTTTTACCTGGCAAACCTTATGGGGAAAGCTGTACACCCAACACCAGATGTGATGCACAGCCAATGCAATCCAGTCGCTAAAAGAAGTTGCAGTCAAGGACTCAACTAGGTCCCCTAGCTAATCATGCTCTTCCCCCTATTTATACTGCTAGCCCAGGCACCTTCATTCCTAGATCATGGGCAGTGGTGGGAGTTGGGGGTGTGGAGGGAAAAACAGAACACCCTGAATACAATTTCCCCCACTACTCAGTCCTTTCCATTCCTACTCCTCCTACCTCACCCTCTCCAGACCCCATATGGAGCTTTTTGTTCAGAGTTCCCTCAACATTGAGACAACCCGTACATCTGTGCTTATCCACCTGACCCTCAAGCAGTGTGCCCTTCAAAGGGGGAAATGGAAAAGGAGAAGTCAGCATTCCCACCATTTTTAGACTCTGGTGTACACTGCACCGATAAGTGATTAAAGGCTTAACTGGTACTCCACCACTTGGCAGCTCTGGGCGCTCTCTTACCAGCTCAGCTGAGCTCCTGAGAAGCATCACCTTCGAACTTAGTACAAAATACAAAATCTCAAGCCCTAACCCCAGCTAGATTGAATAAAAAATTTTGGAGGTGTGGCCCAGCAATCTGTGCTTGAGCAGCTCTCCAGGTGATTCTAATCAACACCAAACTTGGAGAACACTGTTTTAGAGAAACCCTCTCCCCATATCCCCATAAATAAATGATTCCAGGTGATTTCTTGGGGCACTTCCTAAGAGCAATTATGAGAGAAATGACCAACCAATAAATGATTCCAGATGATTTCTTGGGGGCACTTCCTAAGAGCAATTTGAGAAAAATGACCAACCAAATTCAGATATTCTGAAAGAAATAATCTAAGGTTTATTTATGTTCCCTTTATCCACCATCCTTTCAAAAAGTTTGCTTTAATCTTTAAGATCCTTATTTTTATTCCTTTTAAAAAATAAGATACATTCTTTAACCTAAATATAACTTGCTTGTATTTTGACTGATAAGATTTCAAAAGAGAAAACTGGTTAGACCTATACTTAAAAGGTGCATGTAATCTTAAATGCAACAGACCGAAAACACTAAACAATGCTTAACCTTATTGTCTCAGCTTCAGCTACTATAACAAAAACCATAGACTGCGTGGCTTAAACAACATTTATTTCTTATACTTCTGGAAGCTGGAGTCTAAGATTAGGGTATAAGCATCAGGTTCTGGTGAAAGCTTTCTTCCCTGTTTACAGATGGCTGTCTTATTGTATCCCCACATGAAATAGAGAGAGGGAGGCTAGCTCTCTTCCCTCCCTTAATAAAGGACACTAATCTCATCATGTGGACTGCATCCTCATGACCTAAATAAATATACTACCTCCCAAAGATCTTACCTACTAATACCATCCTATTGGGAATTAGGGTTTCAACATATGATTTGGGGGTGGGGAAGGACACAAACATGTAGTCCAAACACTTATGGTATCAAATTAAACTGTGACATTCAAAACATTTTTTTCCTTAAAAAAGGGGGGGGGGATATAAAATATACTGCCTTTCAGGCTTTTACCATGATGTGACATGGCCCCAGTGAATCAAATTATACTAGTTTGTTGGAAACTCCCTGGTAATAAACCACTGAGTATAAAACACGGTATCTTTGAAAATTACCTGGGCATTTGTGAAGTATTATAACTAGGAGTTAACGAAGTTCATTATGTTTAATTCACAATAAAAAATAAAGTTTTAGAAATCAAACATTTACATGAAATGTAATGCAACAAGTTAGAATTAGGAAAACTCTGATTAAAAAAGGAGGCTCCTCATACTTTCTTTGACATTTGTCTATTTACTAGTTCTAGTTTATTATAACTGCTGTAGCCATTATATAAATATATCACAATAGTTTATTAGTGTTGAGCCAACACAAAAAAATAAATATAGTATATCACCCTTTACACAAAGTTTAATAACATTCAATTTGCTAAATAATTGGGATAAATGTATGTATGTATGTATATATGTATAATATGGGGATATATATGTGTATATATATTTAATATGGGGATATATATATTATAAAGATATCCATAGGAATGATAAATATGAACTTCTAACTTCTAAATAATGGTTAACTTCAGGCAAAGACAGAGAGATAACAGAAGTACACAAGGAGCTTCCATGATATTTCTGACATTTACTTCTTAAGCTCTGTTGTAGAAATGTATTTATCACATTATTCTCTATAGTGTTTTATGAGTTTTTAGAAATATCTCATAACAACACTTGATATAAATGGTATCAAGTGGCATGTATTCTTTAACTTGCTTTTCTTCACATTATGTTTTCAGTATCCATGTTGAGAAATAGATTTGTGATTCACTCCTTTTTGCTGCTTCATAGTATTCCATTGTATTCAGTACCCTATCTGGATAGGACATTTTAGTATTAGAGTTATGTAGTTACATAGGCTATTTGTATCTGAACCATGTAATATATCATTATCATTTTTCTTTTTCTTTTTCAAACTGTTTCTCCCAACCCCAGAGTTCATAGTTGTCTTGTTTGTTTGCTCAGTTTTCCACATACCCATAACTTTCCCCTAATTTTGTAAATATCCTCTCAATAAATTCAAATACTCTCAATATTTTGTCAACTCCATCTTCTTGAAAAGAAAGTCTCCCTAGATCTGGATTCAGATCTGAACTGGTCACTCAACAGGCCTCCTATTGGCTGTCAGGTTCAAATTTTCCTTTCCCTCATCACAAGGATTCCTTGCATCTCTCTTTCATGGTACATCTTCTGTTTGTTATATGTCTTTCTTTTTTTGTTTTTTCTCTTATTTTCATGGTGAACATTTCACAGTACTTTTTGAAAAAGGACAGATTAAGACCTAGCACATCTAAAAATGTCTTTATTTATATTTTGTTAATTTTCCTGGGTATAGAATTCTAGGTTGGAATTAATTATCCCTCACATATTTGAAGGTGTTGTTCCATTGTCTTCTGGCTTCCAGTTCTGCTAGTAAGAACAAAACCTATTTTTTCTCTCTGGAAGCTTTTAGGAACTTTTGTTCTTAAGACTGCATAAATACCCAATAATATGTGTTGGCACCTGTCTATTTTTATCCAATATGCTGGATACTTGGTGCGTCCTTTCATTTTAGAAACTCATGTCCTCAATACCATACAATGTCCTTGGATTATTTCTTTTATTTCCTGCCCTCTATTTTTGTCTCATAGAGCTAAGTGTTGGGCCTCCAGGATTAATTCTCTAATAATTTTCTCTATTTTTATGGAATTAATAATATACACAGTAAAGTACATAAAAGTATATAGATCAAAGAATGTTTACATGTATACACACCCAGGGAACCACACTTATATCAATACACCATCATGTATTATACCTACCCCTAATAGGTAGTCACTATCCCTAACCATAGTTTTGGTTGTTCTTGAAATCCTATAATGGGAGCATGCACTATATACTTCTTTGTGACTGCTTTCTTTCACTACATGATTGTGTCTTCAGATTCATGCATATGTTGTGTGTGCCAAGTTTATTCTTTTAATGCTCTGATCTAACTTTATTAAATTATCTACCCTACTTTCTACCTCTGTATTTGTGTCTATTTGCTGGAAGACTTCCTCAACTTCATTTTCTAGCCAAAAAATTCATTTTTTAAAAATTCCCTGACTGTTCCTACTTATAGGAACACATATGTGTATGTATATTTTTTGTTTTATCATCTCTTTTTGCTTAAGACATTAATTTTATTTTATTTTTAATGATTTTTTTTCTTCTCCCTGCACATTCTCTGTGCTAAGTGGCTTTATCGGTTTGGTTGGTTGGTTGTTTTATGTCAAATATTTCCTTCCAATGCCTAATGATATTTGGCTATCTGCTCATATTTAAGAGTAGGGCACTGAAGTCCCCAGCTGTGCAGGACACTGCCAAAAAAAACCCACTTATTTCTTGCCCCATCTAGAATACTAAAGAGTGTTGCATGACAGGGGAGTGAGGAAACAGCTGGGAAGACAGCAGGTGAGGTTCTTGGAGGGCATTAAAGAGATGTGCATCTTACTAACTGCATCACACACTCTATCAGGAAGACTGCCCATGGGCCTCTGGGAATGCCTCACCTGCAAATCCTCCCACAGGCCTCACAATTGGCACCCCCAATGCTCTGTGCACCTCACACATACACACCCCCACCTAATGGCCAGCTCTCTGTGCACACTCCCAATACAGCAAGAACAAGTCTTTGCAGGCTACTAGCAAGGATGTAAAGAAAACTGGTCCAACTCTGCAGGACTAGAAGAAACCACACAATGTTGAGCATTCTGCACCACTCTAGGGGAAGTAAGCAATGGGAGGCTGTCACCAACTGGCCTGGCTTTACAGGATCAACAGAACTCAGACAAGCTTATGAATTCCCCCATAAGAGGAAACAGGAAGTGTGGAGCAGGCATATAGAAAAAATCTAAAAAAGCATTAGAATCCCTATTATGGCTGATTTAAGATATTTCTCTCTTGAAGCCAGTCAGTAAAGACTGAAGGAGGTGATTACATCTTCAAATGTGAAAACAGCAATGCAAGACTTCAAGGAACATGAAAAACAACAACAACAACACAAGGAAACATGACACCACCAAAAGAATACAATAATTTTCCAGTAACCAACCCCAGAGAAATGGTGATCTGCAATTTGCCCAATAAAGAACTGAAAATAGTCATTTTAAGTAAGCTCCATGAACTACAAGAAAACACAGAAAAATAATTCAACAGAATCAGGAAAACTACATGAACAATAATGACAAAAAAGCTATAACAGAGAGATAAAAATCATAAAAAAACACAAATTCTGGAGCTGAAAAATACAATGAATGAAATGAAAAAAATGCAACAGAGAGCAGCAGTAGCAGACTGGAGCAAGCAGAAGAAAGAAAATCTGAACTAGAAGACAGGCCATTTGAAACCATCCAGTCAAAAGAAAACAAATTAAAAAGAATGAAAACAAGTGAAGAAAGCCTACATGAACTATAGGATACCATTAAGAGAAACAATCTGTGTATTATTGGAGACCCAGAAGGAGAAGAGAGGGAGAAATGGACAGAAAGATTACTTAAAGAAATAATGGCTGAAAACTTCTCAAATATGGGGAAAGATATGGATATCCAACTTTCCTAAGCTCAAAGCTCCCTGCAAAATTTCAACCCCAAACAATCTTTTCCAAGACACATTATAATAACACTAAAATCAGCAACAAAGAATTTTTAAATCAGCAAGAAGAAAAACAATTCATCACATACAAATGAACCTATAAGGCTATCAGCAGATTTCTCTGTAGACACTGCAGGCCAAGGAGACTGACATGATATATTCAAAGTGCCAAGAGAAAAAAACTGCCGACCAAGAATACACTACCCAGTAAAGTTGTCTTCCAGAAATGAAGGCATGATAAAGACTTTCCCAAACAAACAAAAGCTGAGGGAATTCATCATCACTGGTCCTCCCTTACAAGGAATGCTAAAAGAAGTTTTCCAAGCTGGAATGCAAGTTTGCTAATTAGTAACATGAAAATACATGAAAATATAAAATACACCAGGGTAAAGGAAAGTATATAATCAAATTAAGGATACTCTAGCACTGTAAATGGTGGTATGTCAACAACTTAACTCTAGTAAAAAGGTTAATGGACAAAAGTAATAAAAATAAATATTTATAATAATTTGTTAATGGATACATGATAAAAAAGATGTAAATTGTGACATCAAAACAGAAAATGTGTGTATGGGGCAGGGGTGTTAAGGGTTAAGAGTTTTTGTATGGGACTGAAGTTAAGTTGTAATCAGCTTAAAACTGACTATAGGGTGTTTTACATAAGCCTCATGGTAACACATAGAAGCAAAATCTATAGGAGATACATAAAAGATAAAGAAAAGGGAATCAAAGCATACCAGTAAAGAAAATCATCAGTTGACAAAGGAAGACAGCAAGAGAGGAAGCAAAGAACAAGTGAACTACAAAACAGCCATTAAACAATACAATGGTAATAGTAAATCCTTAAATGGATTAAATTCTCTAATCAAAAGTCATGGAGTTTATGGTTTAAAAAAAAAATGGTTTCAAAAATAAAAGCAAGACTCAACTATCCTCCTACAAAAGACTCACTGGTTTAAAAAATGGTTTAAAAAAAAAAAAAAAGTAAGACTCAACTATCCTCCTACAAAAGACTCACTCATTTCAGCTTTAAGGCACATAGACTCAAAGTGAAGGGATGGAAAAAGATATTCTATGCAAACAGACACCCAAAGAGAGCAGAGGTAGCTGTAGAGATCAGAAAAAAAAAAAAAGACTTTAAATAAAAAACTATGAAAAGAGAGAAAGAAATTAATTATAATTAGAGGGGTTAATTTATCAAGAGGATATAGGAATTCCAAATACATATGTACCCAACATTAGAGCACCTAAATATATTAAGCAAACACTAACAGATCTGAAAGGAGAAATAGTAATACATAGTAAGGAAACTTCAATACCCCAGTTGCATCAACAGACAGATCATTCAATACAAAGTCAGTAAGGAAACATTGGACTTGAAGTATACGTTGGACCAAATGGACCTAACAGACATTTATAGAACCTCAATGGCAGTAGAATACACATTCTTTTCTTCTCTTTCTTCTTTAAGATTTATTTATTTATTTGAGATAGAGAGTGTAGTGGGGAGGGGCAGAGGGAGAGGGAGAGAGAGTCTTAAACAGACTCTGCAGAGCCCCACACGGGGCCGGATCTCACCACCCTGAGATCACAACCTGAGTGGAAACCAAGAGTCAGACGCTGAACCAACCACACCACCCGGGTGCCCCATATACACATTCTTTTCAAATGCACATGAAACATTCTCCAGGATAGGTCACATGTTAGGTCCCAAAACAAGTCTTAAGAAATTTAAGGAAACTGAAATCATACCAAGTATCTTTCCCAACCACTATGATATGAAAGTAGAAATCAGTAACAGAAGAAAAGCTGGAAAATTTACAAATATGTGGAAATTAACACACTCTTGAACAACAATGGGTCAAAGAAAAATCAAGAGAAATCAAAAACTATCTTGAAATAAATGAAAATGGAACACAATATAGCAAAACTCATGAGAGGCAACAAAAGATCTAAGAGGGAAATTTATAGTGATAAATGCCTACATTAAGAAAAAGATCTCAAACAACCTAACTTTACTCCTCAAAGAGCTAGAAAAAGAAGAGCAAAATAAACCAAAGTTAAGAGAAAGAAGGAAATAACAAAGATCAGCATAGAAATAAATGAAATAGAGACTATAAAAAAAATAGAAAAAATTAAGAAAACTAAAAGTTCATTCTTTGAAAAGATAAAACTGACAAAATTTTAGCTAGACTTATAAAACAAGAGTTCTCAAAATCAAAAATGAAGGAGGAGACATTATAACTGATACCACAGGTACAAAGGACTATGAGAGACTACTAGAACAATTAAATGCCAACAAAATGGATAACCTAGAGGAAATGGATAAATTCCCAGAAACTACAACCTACCAAGATTGAATCATGAAGAAACAGACTATCTGAACAGACCAATAAGGAGTAAGGAGACTGAATTCGTAATCAAAAACTTCCCAACAAAGAAAAGCCCATGACTAGATGGCTGGACTCATGAACTCTATGAAAACATTTAAAGAAGAATTAATACCAATCTTCCTCAAATACTTCCAAAAAAATTAAAGAGAAGACAGTCCTAAATTCATAATAAGGGTCCAGCATTATCCTGATATCAAAGCTACCACAAGACACCAAAGACACTCCAAGAAAACTGCAGGCCAATATATTGGCTGAATATAGATGCAAAATTTGTCAACAAGATGCTTGAAAACAGATTCAACAACACATTAAAGGGCTCATATACCATGACCATGAGAAATTTATTCCTAAGATGCAGACTGTTCAACATTCACAAATCAATCAATGTGCTAAACCATGTTGATGGAATGAAAGATAAAAAGCATGCGCTCTCTCAATAGATGAAAAAAAAGCATTTGACAAAACTCAACATCTTTTCATGATTAAAAGCACTCAACAAATTGTATACAGTAGGAACTAACTTCAACATAATAAAAGCCATACACAACAAGCCCACAGCAAAATCATATCAATAATGAAAGGCTGAAATCTTTTCCTCTAAGATCAGAAATAAGACAATGGTGTCCAGTCTCACCACTCCTATTCAGTACAGTACTGCAAGTCTTCATCAGAGCAATTAGGCAAGAAAAAAACATAAAAAGCCTCCAAATTAGAAGGAAATAAGTAAAATTGTCCATCTTCTCAGATAACATGATCCATACATAGAAAATCTAAAGAATTCACCAAAACCTGTTAGAATTAATAAATATGTTCAGTAAAGTTGTAGGATGACAAAATCAACATACAAAAATAAGTTGCACTAATTATACTGTAAGAATAAACTATCTAAAAAAGAAATAAAACAAACCCACTTACAACTACATTAAGAACAACAAAATAAGTAAAAATAAATTTAACGATGGAGGTGAAAATACACTGAAAACTACAAGAAACTGATGAAAATAATTAAAGGCACAAATAAATGGAAAAATATCTCATGTTCATGGATTGGAAGAAATACTGCTGTTGTTAAAATGTCCACACGCACAGTCAGGTAAGTGTCTGACTTTTGGTTTCAGCTCAGGTCATGATCTCAGGGATCTGCGTGGAGTCTGCGTGGAGTCTGCTTGAGGATCCTCTCTCTTCCTCTCCCGCTGCCCCTCCCCCTGCTAGTGTTCTCTCTCTCTCTAAAACAAACAAATAAATCTTAAAAAAAAAATCCACACCACCCAAAGCCATCTATAGATGCAGTGCAATCCCTATCAAAATTCCAATGGCAGGGCACCTGGGTGGCTCAGATGGTTAAACGTCTGCCTTTAGCTCAGGTCATGATCCCAGGGTCCTGGGATCGAGTCCCGCATTGGGCTCCCTGCTAGGCGGGGAGCCTGCCTCTGCCTCTGCCTCTCTCTCTCTCTCTCTGACTCTCATGAATAAATAAAACAAAAAACAACAAAAAAATTCCAATGGCATTTTCCATAGAAATAGACAAACTATCCTAAAATTTGTATGGAACCCAGTGTACAACATGGTGACTATATTTAACAATATTGTATTATATATTTGAAAGCTGCTAAGAGACTAAATCTTAAATGTTCTCACACCCCCACCACACACACACACACACACACACACACACAACATGATGGAGGTATTAACTAACCTTACTGTGGTAATCATGTCACAATTTATAAGTGTATCAAATCATCACATTGTATACCTTAAACTTACACAATATTATATGTCAATTATATATCACTAAAGCTGAAAAAAAAAAACTGAGTAGGGCACTAAGAGCTGAGGGGCAGGTCAGAAGAACAGATTGGGTTTGTTGATAGTGTGCTCACTAAAGGATGATCCAACTAAGCCATTTCTTTTGGGAACCCCAAGCAATCTGTCTTTCTTGGACTTTTTACATTTCCAAAAGAAAATTCTAATCTCTTGCATCAACAAAATTGCCTGATTACTAACATCCTGCGGACTGATGGAGAAGACTGGAAGTCTCAATATTCAACATGCAAAATTTCATTTACTATACCTGATTTCAACACAGTACCCATCTGCCTTATGCCTTTTACTATTCTGTGGTGTTCTTAGTTCTGATACCCTCATTTTACCCTCTATAGAAAATATGCCTTTAAGTCTTCTGACACATAAAAGAGGCACTATAGCTTACCTATATGGAGCAGAGGATGGGAACTTGGAAACCAGTTGTTTCTTAACTAAGAGTTTATATTAGTTCTGTTTTTAACCCCACTTTAACTCTAACTTCCAGAGGTACCCAGTGTTTCCAAGTCCTGAGCATTATGAGATCCTGGTATGTAAATCAGAGTTTTCTCAGTTTTCCCCACTGCCAACTTATAATTGAGTTTTCTCAGGTCTGCTAAGTTAGTCTAACTCATACATCTGCTTTCCATTTTCCAAATTTTGTAACTTATCTCTTCTCCCATTTTCTTTGCCCTTGTGAGTTTATTTAGTTTAAAACCTCTTTATTTTCATTTTAGAGGGGATTTGGGAAGGACAAGAGCTATCAACATGTGTTTAATCTGCCATGTCTAACTAAAAGTCCTTTTTACTTTTTTGCTGTATTTCAAAAATGAACAAAAATTCACAAAGCAAAAAATTAAATTTAGACAGTTGCTGTACCTTTCCAAATCTAGTTTTCTGTAAGCTTTTTCAATCTTTCAGTGTACAAACCATAAAAAAGGTGAAAATTTTAAACAAAATGGTAATTTCACCTAAATAAAATCAATAAACTCATGACAGATATTTTACCATGATTTAAAATGTCCAAGCTGGAAGCCACTGTTGTTCTCTAACACCAACGTTCGCCCTAGTCACAGAGCTTCAGCCCAAGGACAAGGAGGGTAACTGAGAAGGTCTCTACACCACCCCTGATACAAAGCTGACAGCTTGCAGATTGACTGGTAGTAAAGCACGGAGGAAGCAACTGGTTACAAAAGCCACTCACAAGAGTCCGTAACTCCACTGGATGGGCAAAGAAACTCATTGTTACAAGCCTGGGACTCTGGCACTCAGTGAAATTAAATGTTATCAGAAGTCCACTGAACATCTGATTCACAAACTTCCTTTCTACTGTCTGGTGCAAGAAATTGCTCAGGACTTCAAAACAGACTTCCAGAGCGCAGCTATGGGAGCTGTGCAGGAGGCAAGTGAGGCCTATCTGGTGGGCCTTTTTGAAGACACCAGTCTGTGTGCTACCCATGCCAAACGTGTAACAATTACGCCGGAAAACATCCAGCTGGCATGCTGTACACATGGAGATGTGCTGAAGAATCCACCATGTCTGGAGACATTTTATTTGAAAGAAAAACAAAACATTTTTTTCCTCTCCTTCCTGTTATTGGTAGTTCTGAACATTACATACGTTTTTTCCTATGGGGTCAAAAGGTGCCTAAGTATGTCACTACAAGTGGAAAAATAGGGAACAGAAATCAGATATTGGCAGTTTTTCCATTTTCATTCGTGTGTAAATATTTAATATAAATGCGTGGACATAAAGAATTAATGTTAAGTAAAAATGTTTCAGCAGTTCAACTTTATAACAATTATAAATAAACCTGTTAAATTTTACTGGGTAATGCCAGCATTTGGGTTTTTTTTTTTAAATAAATTTCTTACTGAGAGCAAAATAAAATAAAATGGACAGATGTTTTGGCATAATTTAGAATATAACTAAATAATCTGCTAAATTCTAATACATCTAGCCCAAATACTTTGCTTTTATGATCATGATTGAATTGAATGATTTTTTTTCAGTCTATAATACAAATGCTTTATTTTCTGTGGGAAATAGATTTTATTTGCCACTCTCATTAGTTCACTGTTGCATTTCAGATTATCTGGATCACTTAAGTTCTAAGTGTTTTAATAGGCTGTTTTAGTTATCAACTCATTATGTTCTTGACAATAAAACACTTTTTAAATCAGATGCCTAAAGAATAAGAAAGCCTAGATAATTCATGTGCTAATTTAATTTTGAATACAAAATTTCTTTCAACATGGTAACTGATAATACAAAATATTTAACAAAGTTTTGAACAATCAATCTTTAAAAAAAAAACAATGTAACAAATCAAATGTGAAAGATATTTTGTGTTTCTCTTCCTATGGCAGTCAAGAAATGATTAGTGAAAAGTAAAAACTATTTCATAGCTTAAATAATATATTTCATGGTGTTAATTAGTTCTTATCATAGACCTATTTTATTCCTATTAATTAAAATTCACTCTGCATCAAGTTGCTATGGCAGCACAACTTCACCAAACAATAAATTCTTCAAGTTCTGCTACAAAGAATGCTGCCGACCTTAAGTCTTTATTTTGAGAACAGGGAGAAAACTGTATAATTCTCCAGTCATAAATGTATAATCAATACCTGGAATTGCTTTACAATCTATAGCAAGAGTTTTGCTCTCCGAGTCCTGGGAACTGAAGTATTTTATTTGGCTTTCATTTCTTTATCCCTTTAAGAAATGAAAACATTCTTGATAAGGACCATTTCAGCAGGGCTCACCTCAGGCAAATTGGCTTCGGCTATAAATAGTAAAATCTGCCATCTGCCTTTCTATTCTTGGGCTGAATGCAGTGCTGGCATTGTGTTCACACTCCACTGGTGCCAGGCCTGATGCTGCATAGCCAGCAGCCACAGAAAATAATAGTGCAAGACAGAGATAATGAGGTGAAGAACAGAAATGGTACCACTATAATTAACTGCTGTTTTGATATTCACCACAATAAAGCATACACAATGGTGTTGAGAGAACCTAAAGCCACATTTCATCTGGGCCTCATAAACAGGTTGGAAATCAAACTGTTAGAGCCCAGGGATTTTACATCACTGAAGATTAATTAAAACATAAAGAACCTAAGCACCAATAGCAATATACGTTTGGCATGTTAGCAAGAGTTTCCACAGTTGTACTGTGTATTTTTTATTCTAATGATATTTAATGAGGCATTTCTTTGTATCATCAGAGGTATTCTCCTGTTCCGTTTTAAAGAGATAAGCTCTTCAAGGATGAAAAAGCCCTTTTGCTATACCTGACCTTTCCCTAGTCTCGTGGTTCTGAAACCCCATGCAAATTTTCATTTCATACACAGCTCCCACTATTTCTGTCAGCTATTTTGAATCCTCAGCTACTGTAAGATAAAGACTTTTTCTCCTCCTTGCTATTACACAAATCTGACCTATTTTATCTTTTTTTTTTTTTAAAGATTTTATTTATTTATTTGACAGAGAGAGACACAGCGAGAGAGGGAACACAAGCAGGGGGAGTGGGAGAGGGAGAAGCAGGCTTCCCGCAGAGCAGGGAGCCCGATGCGGAACTCGATCCCAGGACCCTGGGATCATGACCTGAGCTGAAGGAAGTCGCTTAACCAACTGAGCCACCCAGGCGCCCTGACCTATTTTAAACAAGAATAACTGTCAAGGCAGTCGACTTTACATCAGAATCGAAGAGAAATGTATACAGGACAACTGTCATATTGTATATTCCTTGCATTAGTAACTGTGTTATTCCTGTATCAATAACTACTGAAGCCATTCGTTTGTTGACATAACCGATAGCTAACTTCAGGAGGCACCACGCACTCTTAGAGTAAGTGCCCACAGAGAACACGGTATCGATGGGGTCCCCTGGAACTGTGCAACATGGCAGTACCAAATGCACATTTAATGCCTACCAGGAGCTGAGGGCAGAGTGTATAGACAGTACAATGCTGTGGCTCTCAATACTAGTCACACGTCAGAAACACCTGGAGACTTACTTAAAAACACTCTTGCCTGGGCCCCGTCCCAGACCAGTTAAATAAGAATCTCAGGTGATAGGGTCTTGGCATTGTTTCTGGGTTTTGTTGTTGTTGTTGTTGTTTCCATATGTTTTGTTTTTTTGTTTTTAACTTCCCCAAGTGGTTGTAATGCATAATTAGAAATGAAAACCACTGCCTAATGATATCAGTATCTGATCCAAAGTCTTTCAAGACAAAAGCAAATGACTGAACCCCCGAAACCGAAAAATGTTTACCTGGAGGGGCAGTCCAAGATGGCGGCATAGGAAGATTTTTAAACCTACCTCCTCCCACCGACACAACAAATCTACAGCTACATATGGAACAATTCCCTCTGACAAAGACCTGAAAACTCACCAAATAGCTCCTTTTATCCTTTATCCAAAGGGCCACATGAAGATGAGTAAGAGGCAGAGATGCAGTCTCACCAAAACCCCCATCCCTTGTGCGGTGAACCACAATTGCTACAGAGCTCATAAATCCGGAGCTTCTCCCTGAGGAGCGAGGGGTTTGTACCCCGTATCAGGCACCCCAACCCTTGGGAACTGCACTGGAAAGATGAGACCCAAAGCATTTGGCGTTGAAAACCAATGGGTTTCATGTCCAGGACACGCAAAGGGCTGCAGGGAACTGAGATCCTGCCCTTAAAGGCCTCACACATTTGCAAGCTCAGAAGTGGCAGTTTGAAAAGCACCTAGATTACATGTGAAGGAGATTCATTTGCTAATCTTAAAGGTTCTGCCAGAGGAGCAGGGGCCTGTTGGAACTCCAGAGATGAAGGTGCTGCCTTTGGGCTCTCCCTCGAACTCTGCTGGTGGGCAGATGCAGTCCCTGCACTCTCCTGCTATTCCGTGAAAAACCAGCAGGCACACCCGACCCCGACGCCTTCCACTGTCTTGATAATGCTGGCAGGGGTGCCCTGGCTCCTGCTCTCCTGGTGCCTCCGTAAAGCCGGCAGGCATGCACCAGCTCTGTGTTCTCCCTCTGTCTCACTGAAGTTGGCACACACAGTTCACACAGGGGACGTGCCTTGATCACCTGGCTCTGGTGGCCACGGGGCTGCATTAGTCCTGTAATGGGACTGTTAACAATCAGAAAGACACTTCTTGACAAGCTACCACACCCAAGGCACTACACAGGCAGCAGACTAAAACATATCCCCAGCTTTTCTTTGAAAAAAGGCCTATTTCCTTGTCTTAGAGCATCAACCCGAGGGGCAGGCCACAGGTCTGCCACATATCTAGCAGCTATGGAGGTGCCCTCAGGGAACAAAGGGTGGGGGGTGCCATCTTTGCACTCTCTCTCAAACTTGATTCAACTCACGGGTGCCTTCCAGAAAGGAGCTTACACACTTGTCTGAAACCCCAGTTTTTGCAACTGTCATCATGAGACACCTCCAGATTGCCTGGTCTGAAAGCCAGCAAGATTTACATTTGTGGTCCCACTGGACTGTATATATTTTCATACTTTAAAAGCTGCTGCCTGTGGGTCTGGTCTCCAGTCAGCCTGAATCTAAATACTAACTCAGATCTGTTCCTTTAAAACACTGACAGGTCTTGGAAAACCCTCAACAACAGAGACCTGTCAGTAACAAATCAGGCTGCTTAAATAATCATAAAGGTTTGAGAGACAAGAGGTAAGGCAAGGCTGAATGATAAGGCTCATCTCCCATACAAGTCCTATCCTTTATGACTGTGAAAGGCAGGTGTTTCACCTAATACATTGAAAGAAATAAAGAGTCAAGCAAAATGAGAAACAAAGGAATATATTCCAAATGAAAGAATAAGATAAAACCTTAGAAAAAAGACCTTAATGATAGAGAGGTAAGTAACCTACCTGATAAAGAATTCAAAGTAATGATCATAAAGATGCTCACTGAACTCAGAAGAATGGAGGAACACAGTGAGAACTTCAACAAACACACAGAAAATATAAGAAAGTACCAAACAAAAGTCACAGAGCTGTAGAATACAATAATTGAACTAAAATATACACCAGAGGGATTTAACAGCAGACAAGACAAAGCAGAAGAAAGGATCAGTGATTTAGGGTAAAGAAACTCACCCAGAGAAGCAACAACAAAAATAATTTTTAAAAAGTGAAGCTAGCTTAAGGGACCTATGGAACAACATCAAGTGGAATAACATTCACATTATAGGGATCCCAGAAGGAGAAGAAAGAGACAAATGGGGAAAAACTTGCTAGAAGAAATAATGATTGAAAACTTCCCTAACCTGGGGTATCCAAACCCAGGATGCCCATAGAATCCAAAAGAGATGAACTCAAAGAGATCCACACCAAAACAAATTATAATTAAAATGTCAAAAATTAGAAGTAAAGAAATAATCTTAAAAGCAGCAAGAGAAAAACAACTTGTTATGTACAAGGGAATCTCCATATGACTATCAGCAGCTTTTTCAGTAGATACTTTGCAGGCCAGAATGGAGTGACATGACATGTCCAAAGCACTAAAAAGAAAAAACTTTCAACCAAATACACTTTATTTGGTAAGGTTATCATTCAGACTAAAGGAGAGATACAGTACTTTCTAGACAAGCAAAAGCTAAAAGAGTTCATCTCTACTAAACCAGCCTTACAAGAAATGTTAATGGGATTTTTTTAAGCTGAAAAGAAAGGGCACTAAGTAATAACAAGAAAATACATGAATTGAATCAGTAATCAAAAACTCCCCCCAAAATAAGTCCAAGGCCACCTGGCTTCACATGTGAATTCTACCAAACATTTAAAGAAGAGTTAATACCTATTCGTCTCTAACAATTCCAAAAAATAGAAAAGGAAGAAAAATTTCCAAATTCATTTTATGAAGCCAGCATAACCCTGATACCAAAACTAGATAAAGACACCACAGGAGCGTCTGGGTGGCTCAGTTGGTTAAGCATCTGCCTTTGGCTCAGGTCATGATCCCAGAGTCCCAGGATTTAGCTCCACATCAGGTTCCCTGCTAGATAAGGAGCCTGCTTCTCCCTCTCCACCCCCACCCCCTGCTCATGCTCTCCCTCTCTCAAATAAATAAAATCTTTAAAAAAAAAAAAAGACACCACAAAAAAGGAGAACTACAGGCCAATATCCTTAATGAGCACAGATGGAAAATCTTCAACAAAATACTGACAAATTGAACAATACATTAAAAAAAATCTGTTACCACGATCAAGTGGGATTCATTCATGGGTTGCAAGGGTGGTTCAATATTCTCAAATCAATCAACATGATACATCACATCAATAAGAGAAAGGATAAGAACCATATGATCATTTCAACAGATACAGAAAAAGCACTGGACAAAGTACAACATCCGTTCATGATAAAAACCCTCAACAAAGTAGGTTTAGAGGGAACATACCTCAATGTAATAAAGCCCATATATGAAGAACCCACAGGTAACATCATACTAATGGGGAAAAAGTGAGAGCTTTTCTACTAAGGTCAGGAATAAAGACAAGGATGTCCACTCTCACCACTTTTATTCAACATAGTATTGGAAGTCCTAACCACAGCAATCAGACAACAACCACAGCAATCAGACAACAAAAGGCATCCAAATCAGTAAGGAAGAAGTAAAACTTTCACTATTTGCAGATGACATGCTACTTTATACAGAAAACCCAAAGGCTCACCAGAAAACCACTAGAACTGATAAATAAATTCAGTAAAGTTGCAGGATACAAAATCAATGTACAGAAATCTGTTGCATTTATATACCAATTTATATACCAGTGATACAGCTTCAGAAAAAGAAATTAAGAAAACAATCCCATTTACAACTGCATCAAAAATAGTAATATACCTAGGAATAAACCTAACCAAAGATGGGAAAGACCTCTGAAAACTATAAAACACTGATGAAAGAAAGTGAAGATGACACAAAGAAATGGAAAGACATTCCATGTTCATGGATTGGAAGAACAAATATTGTTAAAATGTCTATACTACCCAAAGCAATCTATACATTTAATGCAATCCCTATCAAAATATCAAAACGGCATTTTTTTCACAGAACTAGGACAAACCATTCTAAAATTTGTATGGAGCCACAGAAGACCCCAAATAACCAAAGCAATGTTGAAAAAAGAAAAGCAAAGCTAGAGGCATCACAATACCAGACTTCAAGTTATATTACAAAGCGGTAGTAATCAAAATAGTATGGTACTGTCATAAAAACAGACACACAGATCAATAGAACAGAAAAGAAAACCCAGAAATGAACCCACAATTTTATGATCAATCAATTTTCAACAAAGCAGGAAAAAATATCCAATGGGAAAAACAATCTTAAATAAACGATGTTGGGAACACTGGACAGCTACATGCAAAAGAATGAAACTGGACCACTTTCTAACACCATACACAAATATAAATTCAAAATGGATTAAAGACCTAAATGTGAGACCTGAAACCATAAAAATCCTGGAAGAGAACTTGGGCAGTAACTTCTCTGACATTGGCCATAGCAACTTTTTCCTAGATAGGCCTCCCAAGGCAAGGGAAGCAAAAGCAAAAATAAACTATTGGGACTGCATCAAAATAAAGCTTCTACACAGTGAAGAAAACAACAAAACTAAAAGGCAGCCTACAGAATGGGAGAAGACATTTGCAAATGACATATCCAATGAAGGGTTGGTATCCAAAATAAATATAGAGCTTATACAACTCAACACCCAAAAAAACCAAATAATCCAATTAAAAAATGGGCAGAAGATGTGAACAGACATTTTTCCAAAGAAAGACATCCAGATGGCCAACAAACACATGAGAAGATGCTCATCATCACTTATCGTCAGGGATAAACAAATCAAATATACAGTAAGATATAACCTCACATACAACATACAATATACAGTAAGATATCACTTCACATCTGTCAGAATGGCTAAAATCAACAACATAAGAAACAACAAGCATTGGCAAGGACATGGAGAAGAAGGAACCCTCGTGCACTGCTGGTGGGAATGCAAACTGGTGCAGCCCCTAGAAGACCATATGAAGAAGGTTCCTCAAAAAATTAAAAATAGAACTATCCTACCCAAGTAATAGCACAATGAGCATTTACTAAAAAAAAAAAAAAAAAAAATACAAAAACACTAATTCAAAGGGATATATGCATCCCTATGTTTATAGCAGCATTATTTACAATAACCAAGATATGGAAGCAGCTCAAGTATCCATCAATTGATGAATGGATAAAGAAGATGTGTATTTATACAATGGAATATTATTCAGCCATAAAAAAGAATGAAGTCTTACCATTTGCAGTGACATGGATGGGGGTAGACAGTATAATGCTAAGTGAAATAAGTCAGTCAAAAAGACAAATACCATATGATTTCAGTCATATGTGGAACTGAACAAACAAAACAAATGAGCAAAGGGAAAAAGAGGGAGAGAGATTGAGACAAACCAAGAAACAGCCTTAACTATAGAGAACAAACTGATGGTTGCCGGTGGCGGGGGGGGGGGGGGGGGGGGGTGAAACAGCTGATGGGGATTAAGGAGTGCACTTGTGGTGATGAGCACAGGCTGATGTATGGAAGTGTTGAATCACTATATTGTACACCTGAAAGTACTATAACACTGTATGTTAACTAACTAGATTTAAAATAAAACTTAAAGGGCGCCTGGGTGGCTCAGTTGGTTAAGCAACTGCCTTCGGCTCAGGTCATGATCCTGGAGTCCCTGGATCGAGTCCCGCATCGGGCTCCCTGCTCAGCAGGGAGCCTGCTTCTCCCTCTGACCCTCCCCCCTCTCATGTGCTCTCTCTCTCTCATTCTCTCTGTCTCAAATAAATAAATAAAATCTTTAAAAAAAAAAACTTAAAAAAATATGAAAATATAAATCTTACTGGCAAAGATAAATATACAGTAAAGGCAGTTGATTAATCACTTAAAAAGCTAGTATGAAGGTTACAAGACAAAAGTAGTAAAAATAAGTGTAGCTACAATTATTAGTTTAGGGGTATATAAAACAAAAACATGTAAAATGTAACACCAAAAACATAAAACTTAGGCAACCTACAGAATAGGAGAAAATATTTCCAAATCATATATCCAATAGGGGGTTAATATCCAAAATATATAAAGAACTCATACAACTCAATAGCAAATAATAATACTAAATTAAATAAAACCTAAATAATTTAATTAAAAATGGGCAGAGGATCTGAATAGATATTTTTCCAAAGAATACATACAAAGGCCAACAGACACATGAAAAAATGCTCAACATCACTAATCATTAGGGAAATGCAAATCAAAACCACAGTGAGATATCACGTTATACCTGCCTGAATGGTTATTATAAAAAACAAACAAACAAGAAATAGCAAGTTATGGAGAGGATGTAGAGAAAAGAGAATCCTTATGCACTGTTGATGGGAATGTAAATTGATGCAGTCATATGGAAAATACTATGGAGTTTCCTCAAAAAATAAAAATAGAACTACATTATGAACCACCAATTCCACTTCTGAGTATTTCCAAACCCCCCCCAAAAATAAAAACACTAATTCAAAAAAATATAGACACTTCTTTGTTCATTTGTAGCATTATTTATAATAGTCAAGATATGGAAGTAACCTAAGTATCCATTGATAGATGAATGGATAAAGAAGATGAGGTATACACACACAATGGAATACTACTCAGCCATAAAAAAGAATGAAATATTACCATTTGTGACAACATGGACAGACTTTGAGGATATTATGCTAAGTTAGTCAAACAGAGAAATTTCACTTATAAGTGGAATTAAAAGAAAAACCCAATGAACAAACAAAACAAAACTCATAGATACAGAGAACAGAATGGTGGTTGCCAGAAAGAAGGGGTGTTGGAGGTTAGGCAACAAGAGTAAAAATGGGTCAAAAGGTATAAACTTCCAGTTATAAAATAAATTAGTCATGGGGATACAATATACAGCAGGGTGACTAGAGTTAATAATTTTGTACAGCATATATGAAAGTTGCTAAGAGAGTAAATCTTTTTTTTTTTTTAAGATTTTATTTATTTATTTGACAGAGAGAGAGAACACAAGCAGGGTGAGTGGCAGAGGGAGAGGGAGAAGTAGGCCCCCCACTGAGCAGGCAGCCCAAAGTGGGGCTCAATTCCAGGACCTCAAGATCATGACCTGAGCCAAAGGCAGATGATTAACCAACTGAGCCACCCAGGTGGCCCCATGAGAGTAAATTTTAAAAAGTTCTCATCACGAGAAACAAAAATTCTTGTAACTTTGGTGACAAATGATAAATACACTTATTATGGTGACTATTTTGCAGTGTATTCAAATACCAAATCATTATGTCATATACCTGAAACTGATATATGTCAATTATACCTCCATAAAAAATTTACCTAAAACTTTTACCTGGCCAGGTGCCTGGGTGGCTCAGTCGGTTAAGTGCCCGACTCTTGATTTTGGCTCGGGTCATGATCTCAGGGTCATGGGGTGGAACCCCATGTCTGGCTCCGTGCTCAGCAGGGGAACAGCTTGGGATTCTTTCCCTGTCCCTCTGCCCCTCTCCCTGCTCATGGACGTTTGCTTGCTCTCTCTCTCTCAAATAAATAAATAAATCTTAAAACAAAAACCCAAAACCTTTTACCTAGCTTTAAGATTTAAAAAAATCAGAAATATTCTGGTACCTGGGTCGCTCAGTTGGTTAAATGCCTGCCTTCAGCTCAGGTCATGGTCTCAAGACCAGTGTTGGGCTCCCTGCTCAGCAGAGATTCTGCTTCTCCCTCTCCCTCTACTGCTCCCCCTCCCCCGCTCATGCTCTCCCTCTCTCTCTCTCAAATTAATAAAATCTTGTAAAAAATCAGAAATATCCTTAACTGAGAAATGGCAACAATATCAAATATAAAACATTGTATCAATGCAAAATAACATAAAAAAAATGTCACTTTTGTAAAGGTATAAAACAAATTAGGGAATTACAATGAAATACATTAAAGACTATTAATATTCTTTGGGAGTGGAACACTCTGCTTCATGAGAGAAATACATTTACTGAGATGAGTGGGGTACCATCTGGAAGACTCCACTATAACCAAGTAGCATTTATAGGGGCTTAGCTGATTTTTTACCTCCTAATAAGGAAGGAGGGAGCTTTCTTTATTTTTCTTTCAAGTTTTCATCTAAATTCCAGTTCATGAACATACACTGTAATACTAGTTTCAGGTGTAGAATTTAGTGATTCATCACTTACATACAATACCCAGTGCTCATCACAAGTGCCTTCCTTAATCCCCATCATCCATTTAACCCATCTCCTACCCACCTCCCCTCTGGTAACCATCAGTTTGTTCTTTAGAGTTAAGTCTGTTTCTTGGTTTGCCTTTCTTCTCCCCCCACCCCCCACCCAATGTTCATCTTTTTTCCCTTAAATTCCATATATGGGTGAAATCATATGGTATTTGTCTTTCCCTGTCTGACTTATTTCGTTTAGCATAATACTCTCTAGCTCCAGCTACCCATTGCAAATGGCAAGATTTCAGTCTTTTTGATGGCTGAATAATATTCCATTGCATATATACACCACATCTTCTTTATCCATTCATTAGTCGATGGACATTTGGGCTCTTTCCATAATTTGGCTACTGTTGATAATACTGCTATAAACATCGGGGGTGCATGTATTGGAAAGGGGGAGTTTTAACAGCTACAGTTATGTTACTGTGTATTTCTATAGAGTCTATTTCTGTGGATATAGACTTTTAAAAAACTTGTCTTCCTACCAGCTGTATCAATAGCCTCCTAGAACTGGAGGGATATTTGTTGTCCAGATCTATGCTTTATCACCAGCTTAGTCACTTGCCAGGAGAGAATTTCTGGGTCTCTTAGAAATAAAGATGGAGGATCTCACAGTCAAGGGCACAAAAATATTGCTAAAGATGTTAGTATTTTTCTTAAGTTAATTCTCATGTGTCCTTAAAACGAAGTCCTGCTTCTACATTTCCCCCTACAAAACATATTTGAGATAAGTATTTCCCATGTTTAATTCAATAATGTAATAAACTTATTTTAATATCATATGTTAATGTTAGATTGCATCCTCATAATATTCCCCTAATGCTGTTATACCTTAGTGACATACTATTCATTTCTGTATCTGAGCCCTTCCCCTTAGTGAAACTGCAGGGACCTTTCAATAGGTTTCTTTTTGGAATACCTCATTAGCTCCACATTTTAGAATTGCAAGCTAACACTTAAATACAGAAATGTATTTATTAATATGCATTTTACAGCATCTATAATAAAAAAAAATCACTGTTCAAATCCCTGGGTTCAAATCCTAGCTCCACTGCCTACTAATAGTTATTTAACCCTGTGAAGCCTCAGTTTGCTCATCTACAAAATGAAGGTAATTGTAATTCTACTCTATAGGGTTGTTTTGAAGATTAAATGAGATAAGGCATAAAGCATTTCACACAGTGCCTGGCACATAACATTCACTCACTATATATTACCCACTATAATTATCTATTATAATTTAATCATGATAAACTGGTTGGAATTTGGTTTTTACATTAAAATAATAATCACTGTTTTTAGAATGTTTTTCCTATTAATATGAAAATTTTAATGCTTCAGTCTTAGTCTCTTAACTTTATAATTTCTATATTGTTGATAAGAGTTGAATTTTTTTGGCATGTGAATATTCGGAAGCCATCTTCCAAGAACCATTGTTCCTATTTTGTTTTTGTTTTTGTTTTGTTTTCTATTATGTCCAATTACCCAACATATAGTACATCATTAGTTTTTGATGTAGTGTTCAAAGATTATTCCTCTTTTGATTAACAAAGATTTAGCAGGTACCCAAGAAATGTCTCCAGCTGATCTAAATGACAAAAGTCATATTAGAACCCAAACTCAAGATGGAATACTAGCTACATTTTTAAAATATTTTATTTATTCATTTGACACAGAGAGAGAGCAAGAGCGAGAGAGCACAAGCAGGGGGTGCAGCAGAGGCAGAGGGAGAAGCAGGCTCCCCACTGAGCAGGGAGCCCGATGCAGGACTCAATCCCAGGACCCCAGGATCATGACCTGAGCTGAAGGCAGACACTTAACTGACTGAGCCACCCAGGTGCCCCAGCTACATTTTTTAAAAATAACTCTCAGAGTTATTCCTCTCACACTATTATGAGCAATAAGAAAGATTACCTCTACTTATAGTAAAATTTACCTGAGTATGTGTCAGCCAATATGTATTAAATGTTTCTTATGTGAGCACCTCAATACAATATATCTAGTCATGGTGGGTTACTGCAGAGTTAAAAAATATCATCACTGTCCTTAAGGAACTTGAAATCCAATGAAAAATATATAAGTATGGTTGTAACAATACCAAAAACATAAAGAGTGACTAAAAACAGGTGTATTTATTAAACACCATATTTAGAAACATATTTTGAAATGGCCAATGTGCAAATGAAACAAATCAATCTTTCAACTAGAGTATAACACTTAAGATCTCCCAGAACTAGTAGACATATTACCTCAAACTACAGATGAGCAAGAAAAAAAGCTTCTCTGCCAACTGGGAGCAAGTTCTGTGGGAGAGCTTTCTGCTGGATAAATCACACACACACACACACACACACAACACACACACACACACACACTTTTCAAAGCCAGAATAGCTCAAGTAACTTCTAACTGATTTTAAGAGTTTGTCTAATCTTATTAAAGGAGCACATAATTTTACGTTGCAAAGGTAGTAGATATTTCAGATGCAGCTGACTTGGTCTTAGTATTTTTCCATTCCCCTAAATTATTTGTAATTATGGGACCCACTTCATAGGATTATTCTGAGATATAAATGAACTAATCTTTAACACAACACTTGACTAACTAGTAAGTACTCATTGTTGATTAGTGATTTTTCTTCTCATTATTGTTCAGTAAATAATATGTAAGAGTGCTGGCAGTTTTTACTGGAATGACTAGTCATGGCCCTGCTAGTTCATAAAGCTTCTTTATGCACATTAGAAAAATGCACTCTTCCCCCAGGCTGCTGGGTGGTACAACCCAAGCGTAGGGACACACCTAGTGAGTTGAGTAGCAAGTTGACTCCCAGCCAGGCTCCCCTCTGCAGGTTATCAGCCTTGAATACAATACCTGCAGGTGGGTAGGCAGAAAACAATTCTTGAACAGTTTTAAGCAATGGTTGAAATGAGGAAAGGAACATTCAAAAACACATAGGAATATTAGAAAACACACATCAAAGGAATTTATTCAAAGCCAGGGGATGGCATGTGTGAATGTTAAAGAATGATGTATTTCACAAGCAAGATTAATTTATTAGAGTGGATATGAACTCAGACCTAACAGGAAAAGAAGGAAGTCATCTGGATGGGGAAGAGAGGGTCAATGGGTAAAATCCTGAAGAACATGGTGTACCTAGAACCATATATATATAGGTGTAATGAGAAATTCAGATGCTCTAGGTAGAGCATAAATTGGTGTGAAGGGATGAATCAGATCCAGCTCCTGGGTCTAAGTCTTCATATAACTAGTCCTTTCTATTATACCACAAAAAATTTAATATATACTGGTGGGCTGATTCTCAGGAAGGCAATATATGCAAACTCTTTGGAGTACTACATCAGCTAATCTCCATGGTGAGAACCTCAGAACTTAGGAAGGCAGACTTGCAGAGGCTCTCTCCAGCAAACTCACGCTGAATCTAGAAACTTGGGATTGGTTGGTTTCACAAGTGCCTCTAACAACAAAAGCTCTCCTTAGTCAAATACACCAAGGATCACTAGCAAAGTTTTTGCTCATTTCCTTCCTTTTTGTTATCTATATTTATTATCCTTGGCACATTCCAGCCAAATGCATATCATCATCCGTGCCTACTCTACTCCTCCTCAGTCCACTAGACCATTCTGATGGTTCCTTTCATTGGACTCTCAGGAATAATGAGTTACTCTCCTACATCCTTCAAGTTTTCATTGATTGTTCCTTTAACTCCTCACCTTAATTTAAAAATCTGGCTTTCTTTCTCAATTTCTCCAATGTGAATGATTTCTTGTGCCACCTCCACTCCTCAGTTCCTCTTGGCTAACTGCAGAACAATGTTCTACTAACTTCTCATTCTTCAAGTCCTAGCCATATACTTACTTTTACCACGCTGTTCCCAGCCTCATAACCCTCCTCTATGAACTTTAACAGCTTAAAGCTGAGTCTCTGCCTAGTCCCTTTCCTCAAAGGTGACATTAATAGTTACATTGGCCACTAGCACTTTCTGAACTTCAGTGATCATTTCCACCCACTCTAACTATCCACCATTACGACCATCCTAATAACTATGAACTAGATGGTGCTTCATATCCCAGACTCTTGAACATTGTAACTCTCAACTTTCCTCTATGTGATTCCTCACTCTAGTAAACACCTTAATCTCTCATTAATTCATCAAAACCCTCTCTGTTTCACTTGCTTCTCTACCCAGACCCATTTGCAACCATTTCAAATATATCATCACTAGCACCCTCTCTATGTCTTCTCTTGAATTTCTGCTATACAGAATTTACTCATTTCCAACTTTGGATATTTCCTACTCTATTTTTCTTTTTTTCTTGTTTTAGTTTCTTTACTCCCATTTCTAAGATGCTAAGCACTGCTAAAGAAGTCACCAAAATGGGTGCGTGGGTGGCTCAGTTGGTTAAGCGACTGCCTTTGGCTCAGGTCATGATCCTGGAGTCCTGGGATTGAGTCCTGCATCGGGCTCCCTGCTCAATAGGGAGTCTGCTTCTCCCCTCTGACCCTCCCCCCTCTCATGCTCTCTCTCTATCTCATTCTCTCTCAAATAAATAAATAAAATCTTAAAAAAAAAAAGTCATCAAACTATGCCTTTTGGGCCCCAAACAATGGGTATCTAAATTCAGTACAGTCTTTACTATGGTTGAGCAATTCATGTGGTCTTATCTTGTGTCTTAAGCAAGTTTACATGTCCCACAACAGGTATTTAAAATCTTTTCTTCTCTCTTTAACTCCATCTCACCTACCCTTAGTCTTAGCAGATGACCTCATCTTTACTGCAAACATGAAATTCTCTTAATTTCCATCTTCTTCACTTCATACTTCATCATTATTTGCTCTATTTACTGGATATTTAGAAACTGTTCCCCGGGCACTTGAGTGGTTCAGTTGCTTAAGCGTCTGCCTTCAGCTCAGGTCATGATCCTGGGGTCCTGGGATTGAGCCCATCGTTGGGCTCCCTGCTCAGAGGGGAGCCTGCTTCTCTCTCTCCCTCTGTCCTAACCTTGCCCGCTCCCTGCTTGCTTGCTCTCTTCTCTCATGCTCTCTCTCTCCCTCTCTCTCAAAATAAACAAATAAAATCTTTTAAAAAAGAAACTGTTCCTCCTGTTTCTCAGTGTAAACCTTGGACATGGACTCATAATTCATCTCCTTCTACCTTCTACTCTGATATGTGAACAATCTTTTACATCTTTGATTCCCAGTCAAGCAAACAAACAATAAAATAACCTCCCTTAATCTTTTTTTTTAAAGATTTTATTTTTATTTATTTGAGAGAGAGAGAATGAGAGAGAGCACATGAGAGGGGGGGAGAGTCAGAGGGAGAAGCAGACTCCCCGCCGAGCAGGGAGAGTGATCCAGGGACTCCAGGATCATGACCTGAGCTGAAGGCAGTCACTTAACCAACTGAGCCACCCAGGCGCCCTAACCTCCCTTAACCTTAAGAGCCCTTCTCAAGAGACCACCTCCTCATCCTTTTCTTTTGTGGTTTAAGCCACAACTGACTGGGTCTGCAATCTGACAGAAAGGCAACTAGGTATATGCCATAATCTACTTGGGTGTAGAAGGAGAACAGTCAAATTTTTCACATTTATTATAATATAGTCTATTCTATTTGTATTTTTGTACATGTTATAACATGAGTGCAAGAGCATACGTATATAACTCATAAATACATAAATATATGAGTGCAACAGGATATGTTCGTAACTCCTAAATGAGTAAATGTACAAAAATTGGAGCTCTGTGCTCAAATATATTTTACTGACAGGGTATGCATTTGAAAAAGCTTGGAAAACAGCCAGTGGTAGCTCTGAGCTGGAGGGGAATGCCTGAGGCCTCTCTTGTCACCTCGGCAGTGATTTAACACCTCCAATTTCTCGTCTGGGCATGGGTTTAAGAATAGAGAGAGAATGTTGCTGAATTTGAACCTCCTTTACAAGGAGGAAGAAGAAAGGACACAGTTGAAAAAAAAATCCCACTGGTGTAAATAACTTAAAAGCAGAGCATAGCAGTCAGGGCTTCTTAGCACCAGAATACTGCAGGTGGGTGCGCACACATATGCTAACTAGATGTTACTTGAAGAGAGCAAAAGACAAAATAGCATCAAAACTTAATCTGGTGGGGGGAGCCCCTCCAGAATCTTTTAGAGTATCCTCAAGGTAAAACTATTTTCTTGCTAATACTAAGATGTTATTTACCTTTTTGGAACTCTCTGTCTTTCAAATATACTGTGGAATTTTCCAGACGCCACATTACAATAAAGTGAATGCAAAGCAGATTTGAGGTTCTGTCTTACACTGGTATTACAGAGATTTCCAAAAATGTAAAACAGCCTCACTCTTCTCACTAAATCATTTTTATACTGGAAAATAGTTATTTTTCATTAAAAAATGCTATGGCGGGGCGCCTGGGTGGCTCAGTCGGTTAAGTGTCTGACTCTTGGTTTCAGTTCAGGTCATGATCTCAGGGTTGTGGGATTGAGCCCCGTGTCGGGCTCTGCGCTCAGCACCAAGTCTGCTTCAGATTCTTTCCCCCTCTCTTCCTCCCCCTGCTCAAACTCTCACTCTTTCTGTCTCCCTAAAATAAATAAAAATTTTTTTTAAATGCTATGGTAACATATAATGGGGTTATTGATGTTACTTTAAAGTAACTGGTAAAACATTTTAAAAATGTCAGTTTTTGATTTCTAATATGGTAAATATAAACAGGTAAAACCATCTAAAACTTTTTGGGGTCTTCAATAATCTTTAGCAGCCCTGGGGCACCTGGGTGGCTGTCAGTTAAGTGTCTGACTCCTGATCTCAGCTCAGGTCTTGATCTCAGGGTCGTGAATTCAAGTCCTGTGTTGGAGAGCACTTAAAAAACAAAACCAAACAAAAAGTATAGAGCAGCCGTGAGACTAAAATCTTGAGAACTGCTGCAATAAACACATAAATTCATCCTCAGGGCCTGGGCTGCAAATTTGGATCCAATCAAAAATCTGTCAGAAAAAAAAAAAATTGTGTTTAAAAAGAATGGAGTGCCTTGTGAAAACAAAAAGAAAAATCGCTCTCTTGATGAAGAAACCAGGGTCAGCTAATAAAAAAGATCAGGAAAAGCAAAAGTTCCCTGAGGAAAAAAAATTCAAGGAAACTGTGAAGCTCCTCGGACTATAGGTTCTGCCTTCATCTTTGTTTACAGAGTTTGGCCCATTACGCATCTACTCAAACAATAACTGGGTTTAATGCTTTAAGAAGAGAGTAGATTTAATGCATGATAAATAGTAGCAAACTGTGTAAGTTATAACTTACAGCAAATTGTGTTCATCTATCTCATGGCCTTTAACTTCTACATAACTTCTTTGAGAACTAGCTTCTTGAAAGAATAAGCTGTGGTTGCTGTTCCACTTCCTTCCCATTTCTTGTCCCTTCACAGTCCGGCCTCCACCCCAACCTAAAACCTTAAGCTTTTAAAGTTGGCAAATGAACTCCACCAATAAAAGATAACTTCTCTCTCTCTCTCTCTCTCTCTTTTTTTTTTTGGCTTAAAATATAGCACATGCTTCATGATTTAAAATCAAATAGCACAAAAGGGGCACCTAGGTGGCTCAGTTGTTTAAGCATCCAACTCTCGGTTTCAGCTCAGGTCATGATCTTATGGGTCATGAGATCAAGCCCCTCATTGAGCCCTGCATTGGGCTCTGTGCACAGCAGGGAGTTTGCCTGAAGATTCTCTCCCTCTGCCCCTCCCCCCACTCACACGCGCTCTCTCTCTCTCTCTCTCAAAATAAATAAAATAAATCTTTAAAAACCAATCAAGTAGCATAAAAAAAATCAAATAGCACAAAACAGCTTATGATTCCTCTTTTCACACATGATTCCTCTTCTCAGAAACAACTTCCCCCTTTCTAATAATAATTAGCACTATACCTAAATATGCATGTACTGACATAGCTATTTCTTGATTTATTCATTTTGGATTTTGCCTATAGGTTCCTGCTCTGATAGCTGAGCCTTCACCTTTAAACGAATAGCAGCATAAACCACAAACTCATAAAAATGTGTGCAACTCATTTTGTTAGTTTTATAATTTTTCATATGAAGAGTGCTTAAAATATAGTCTGCTTAATTATAAGTTATTTGTGTTATAAATTCATTTTAGATAATTTTATCTAAACAAATACAATTAATTTTAGATAATTTCAGGACACATTAGGAGAAATTCCACATCAAAACAGACAAGCTATAAGTTAAAATTTAAAAACTTTTTACATTAGTCAAAATATGATGCCAATAATATGTTTTAGTCTATACCATAACGATTTCCTAGAAAACTGGCAACTGACAACAGCTACTAGGCTCACAGTTAATTCTTTAGTTAGCAAATAATCCACTGAATGTCAGACATTACATTTCAAACTAGGTAAAAGTAAGTAATACTTAATATATTTAAAAATATTATTGAGGGATGCTACAGAATCATTGCTTTAAAAGTACTTAATGGGTGAAATCTATGTAAGCCTTATATGAATGATTAAAATTGGAACAAAGGCATAGTTTGGTAGCAATATTAACACTGTCACGAAGCCTTACTTTAATGCACTTACATGACCTTTTAGTATGATAGTGCTATGACAGAGCTCATTCTCAATAGCTGTAGCTATCAAACAGGTTTAATTCCACTGTATTATGGTACTATAGATGAAGAATGTGAGCAAAAGCTAGAAAACTCATACATATATCTCTGCATTTAGAATATAACTATCCTGAATAACATATTTTTATGTATGTACATGTTCAAATATTCATTTGTCTCTGAGCAGAACAATCTAGCCTAAAGCAGTGTCTTCAGCATTTTGGGCTCCAGAAGAGTACATTTAGCACCACCATCCCAGAGGGCTCCCCAATTCAACAGGTGAGCTACATAGATCCATATAACCAAAATTCCAATTTATCTTACTATCTCATCTTGAATTCTTGGCCTGCTACCCACATGCAGATTTAAAGAGGAATAGAGAAAGACTGAAGGCTTACCATGTGATCATTATACTTTGAAAACATGGCTTTAATGCTTAGCTGTAAAACATGGCTTTATACAAGATGATGAATTTTAGTCGTTCCCTGTGCTTCCAAGGAGATATGTTAGGTCATAACATGCAAATTCTAGTACAGCCTTAAACATAGACTTTTTATGTGTATGTTTATCCTCCTTATGTCCCTATTTTAGAGTAAAATGGGCTAAATACCTTTTACCATACCTTTGAGAAATCATGCAAAGTGTTAGAAAATACACAATAAGAACAAGTTTGCTGGAAGCCAGTAACCAGAGTAGAAGCAGTAAAAGTGATAATACTACCATTACCACTGTTCCTAAGAATAATGCTAGCCACCAGCTATTATCATGGACAGAATACTAGGCCAGACATGTTGTGTTCTAAATGGTAAGTCTTACCTTCTCATGAACGTATTTAGGCTGTGAATAATATATGCAGGAATCCTTTGTTCTTACTAATTAGAATTGATTGGCTTAGTGTTCATTAAAAATTACCTAAAATATTTTACAAAATGATTGGTTGCGTAAAGAAGCCACATGCTACTGAAAAGTCAACTAGGAGATAAATTAACCAGAGGACTTGATGGAGAGTCAGAAAATTTAATCAAATGGAAGAAGCATACTTAGTATACCTAAAATTACTCCAGGAGCCATGGGGGGTGGGGGAAGCATGAAATTTTAATTTCTCTTTGGTGGAAATTATGGCTTAATTTATTTTAGTTCCAGTGTTCTAAATTTGTGCTTTTAGGGGCAGGCTTATTTAATTGTAAACATTTAGCATCACATGTGAACCTCCTAGATTCTTTTATAACCAATGAAAATTACCTACTTGTTAGCATCTATCCTTCACTGAAAACATACATTTCTGCCTAAGTGCTTTGTTAGTAAAGAAAGAGATCTCATCCTCCTTAATCTGTAGCCTTCTGTTCATTATAAATACATGTATCTCGTGACTTTATCTTTAAAATCTAAGCTGTCTTTATCACTTTCTTCCATATAACTGAGGCCATTTGGTTGGCTTTTAGTGGTATTCTAAGCATTTAGTTAAACAAGAGATTTTTTTTTTAACTTTGGTAACTTAGTATCTTCATACTTTTTTTTTTTTAATTTTTAAACAAGAGATATTTTATCATGTTGGGAATGTGAAATCCCCTAACTCATATCTACTAGTTAAAATTTCAAATTTAAAAAAAAATTCCAGTGTAGTTAATATACAGTGTTGTATTGGTTTCAGGTATACAATACAGTGATTCAACAACTTCATATATTACTCAGTGCTTATCAAGATAAGTGTACTCTTAATTCCCTTCACCTATTTTACCCATCTTCCCAACCACCTCCCCTCTGGTAACCTTCTGTTCGTTCTCTATAGTTAAGAGCCTGGTTATTTGGTTTGTCTCTTTTCCTTTCTTCATCTGTTCTGTTTTTTTAAATTCTACATATAAGTAAAATCATATGGTATTTGTCTTTCTCTGACTTACTTATTTTGTCTATAGATATATTCATGTTGTTGCAAATGGTAAGATTTCATTCTTTTTTATGGCTGAGTAATACTACATTATATATATATATATATATATATATATATATATATATATATATATATACACTGATATTGCCATGAACTTAGATACTGAAGGCTACGTGTAGTGGAGATTGGAGGGTTAGAGACAATAGAGAATGACTCTTGACTTTGAAGATACATAGATGTCACTACAATTCAAGTATAGATATCCAGGTAACAGTTGAAAAGGCAGTTCTGGAGTCCAGGAAACTTGAAGACCAGAAACATATATTTGAGAATCACTGCCTAGGGTTTAATAGCAGAAATATAAAACACTTCTAAAGAATGGATTAGAGGGGGAGAAAGGACTGAAGATAGCTCACTGAAGGATGCCTATATTTAAGATTTGAGAAAAAGAGATAATATGATTTGTCAGAGAGTTTAGAAGGACATAAAAATCTGGCAATCTCAGTTTAGAGTACCATAACACATTCTTCTATATTATGTAGGAAAGAAGGAGGAGGGAGGGTTAGGGGATTATATATAAATATACATGAAGTTGAAATATGACAAAAGAGAGGCAAGACAAATATTTTTAACTTATAAGCTGTTATGTTACCAGGCCACATGCATTTCCCTTCTTCATCAGGGATATAGAATAGGGTATTATAATTTATCTTACTCACTAGTACTCACTGGGCTAGTTTTGATTGCACAGAGATTTCTAAGCTAGGGTTCATTATTTTTAATGTAAAAGGCATTAAACCTAAAATAAAGGTATCTAAGCAAAAGGTTTTCATCATTATTCTTTAAGCCTTAATTACCTTTCTCCAACACTATCTGAGACTAGCTATTTTTACTCAGAGATCTTCTAGCCAAATATGCTCTAATTACCTTGCCCTGAATAGACTCCGCTCATCCCTATTTATACAGTGCTTTGAACATTTAAAATTTGCCAGTAGTTTTTAAAAGATGGCATAATACTATATCACTCCAATTTAATTAAACACAAATGTGCTTTTTTTCATTCCTAACAAAATGAACACAACTGAACAGGACTTGCAAGTTGCACAGAAGTAATAAAATAGGCATTGCTTATATATCAGAGTCACAGGTCTTCAGAGTCATATAATGTGTTTAATGTCATTATTTCCACGATGGGAAGAAAATAAGGTTTCCAGTAAAGATATGTGACATTTGTTCAAAAAGGACAATCATTTCCTTAAGATAGCCTCAGACTAGATGTGTCTCTCAGCTACGTTACTATGAATAACTTTTCTGAGGAATGATGCTGTAACAATTTTTCTAGCACTCCCAGAAGAAAACATCTCCTTCAAATAGAGAACTAGGTAGAATACACAATTGCAAATGACATGCCAATTCATCATATGTCATCAGATCTTAACCACTTTTTCTCTGGCAATGGTACCGTTTAGCTACAAAGTAATCAAGATTCTTCCAAAGAGAACATTGCAGAAATGATTAAAAACTATATTACGGGTAAGAAAATAAGCCCAAGACTCAATAGCAAAGTAACTGCATAATTGTACTGGTTCAGAGAAAAAGCAAAGAACTGTAACACAAAAGTACATAAGAGATTTACTAAATACATGCATATTGAGAGCCCGCTGTAGAAAACCACATTTAAAAAAAGGTTCTCTGCCATGATCATGGAATTTAGGGGGAAGAATAATGCAAGGGATCTTGAGCCTGTCTGACAGCAACAAGCTGCTGGAATTGTGTAGGGAAGATATGGTTCCCTTCTGACAAAGTGAAAAATGTCCAAGTCTTTATTCTAGCACAAACCATACATATGTGAAATCAGGAAAAAGAAACGCTTTTACTTATTCAAGATAGCATAACACTCATACAACTGTTTGTGCACAAATCTAAGATGCTTTTGAAACACAGCTCCAACATGCTAATTCATAGGTAGTGAAAACCCATTCACGATAAAGCAAGCCTTTATGACATGACTACGCCGTAGTGGTTACAAAGACGGAATAAAGTGTGGTTTCTGCCTTAAGAACCATATAACTGTGTGAGAGAGATGGCTCTATTGGGTGAATATTAAATACAGTACACGAAAGATAATTAATAGTAAATCAAAATTCAGTGACATGTTATTATCTACCATCAAGTTATAGGGTTTATTAACCCCCAGGGCACTCACCTGATTCACTTTGAACCCGTTCACTAGCCTATAGATTTTTAAGGCCATTGGAACTCTCATTTATTTCCCTCCTCTGGTCTTTTTACTATTATCACCTCCACCAGAGTGTGTCAATCAGTTTTGTTTTGGTTTTTGGTCTTCCTTCCTTTTCTTCCTTCTTTCCTTCCTTCCTTCCTTCCTTCCTTCCTTTTTTTGACTTCTTGATTGCAGCTATAGTAAAAACAAGTTGCTACAAAGAAGTTTTGCAACTATTGATAAAATTAAAGAGGTGAATATTATCTGTAAATATCAATTATCTACCATAGTTGTCCTCTAAAAACAAATAACAAAAATTAATAGAATGGAGTGGTAGAAGGTACTTGTACATTTTAACATCTATATAATTTCTATGGTATCTCTGATGCCTCTTGTTTATATATTCACTGAATTCTGCATATCTGCAGTGATACATGGAAGCACCAATGTAACATGGCAACATTACATCAAAAAACATAATTCTGACAGCTATCTTTTTATTAGTTTCAGGTGCACAATTTAGTGATCCAACACTTCCATACACCACCTGGTGCTCGTCACAAGTGCACTCCTTAATCCCCATCACCTATTTCACTCATCTGCCCCCCCCCCCCCTCTGGTAACCATCAGTTTATTCTCTAGAGTTAAGAGTCTATTTCTTGGTGTCTCTGTTTCTCTCTTTTTGTCCCTCTATGCTTGTTTATTTAAAGACTTTTTTAAAAATTGAAAGTAATAAATGTACATGGATTTAAAATAGTACTTTTAAGCTTAAATGAAAAGCTGCAGGATTCTGTCACATCTCTCCCCACTTCTGATTCTTACTGTCCTGAGGAAATAATTTTCAATTCTTTTAGCTACTTCTTCCTGTATTTACTTATATATTTCTTTTTTTTAAAGATTTTATTTATTTATTTGACAGAGACACAGCGAGAGAAGGAACACAAGCAGGGGGAGTGGGAGTGGTAGAAGCAGGCTTCCCGCTGAGCAGGGAGCCCGACGCAGGGCTCGATCCCAGGACCCTGGGATCATGACCTGAGCTGAAGGCAAATCCTTAACCGACTGAGCCACCCAGGTGCCCCCTTACATATTTCTAAGTAACATGCATACCCTTCAATAAACCCTACTGTGTATTACAAGTATTGAGAGGGTATGCAATATACACATTGTTGTTTACATGGAGCAGTGACCTGGCCAGTTCTTTGGGATTCTTCTTTTGGAATGGCCAGTTTTCCCAGAGAGGATTCTTTCCAATTTCTTGACTATATGGTATAAGTCTGGCTGCTAGTTTTCTGGCTGGTGTTCTAGCTGCTTATACTAATTACATGAACTTTTTGTGTACCTGTTGCTTATAAAAAGTTCACTATGTCAGGAAATTTATTTTTCTATACATTTTGATAATTACAAAGAGCAGCAAGTTATGATACATTTTATTAACATAATTTTGTATGTGTAATTTTCATAGCTTCTGCACAGTATCTTATATATCTTTACTGCAATTAATAGTTGACAAAGATAATCAATAGTTCCAATAAAATAACAGATTTTTAGATATAAAAGAAACTGTGAATATATTCTGGACCAGCTCCATTATGTCCAAAATTGAAACTTAAGATTAAATTCATAGATATCCTAAGAATCCCAGAATGGTATTTTCCCTCAAAAAGAGGGCACACATACTATACAAATATTTTTTAAATGGGTATATTTTTCCACTTCTTGGAAGCCAGAGCAAACAAGTGTTTTGAAACACCTACAAAAGGAAATTCTTCTGCAACAGAAACATTTTTAAAAGTATCCTAATTGTTAGTAGATAGCTGCTTTCCCAAAATGTATACAATAATGTAAACAATAATAATGACAACTCACAGTTGTCACTGAACAATTAAATCTTCTCACAGTGCATTATGTATCCATCTGAGAACCAACTAAAAAAGGGAGGAAAAACCAAGTGATAAAAGTAAATGAGGTAAGAAGATCAAGTAGTTTAGAAAATGCAGAGTCTCAAAGGACATGGAAGTTTTGTGCCTTTCCCAGGCTTTGGCCCCTGCCCTAGATTTTGACTCAGAAACATTAAGAAAACTGAAAGAAGTACATTTACAACAGGAAATGCTTGTTCCTCAGTTCAGATCACTAAGGTTGCTCTTCTAAGAAATCAGACAATTTTTAGTGTCTTCCACTCAATTAAGGCAATAGATTTATAGAAAACAAATTACAAAAAAAGCAACTTGGTCTTTAATTTCAGCTGCAGGTAAAAAAAAAAAATGTGAAGTCTCAATGATTCATCATTCCCATTCATCAACCAATATCTACCAAATCTTTTCTGGAAGCTCCAAGTCCTGACAAGCACTGAGTTTTTTTTTCAATGGAACTCAGGGCTACTGTGTCTCCACTCTTCAACCAGGCACTGAGCTTTGCTAAGAAACAAAACTAAGGGAAGTAACACCTACATTAGAGGGTCATGTCAACCATTAAATGATAGTGCATGTGAGTTACCAGTCACATAGGCACTTCATAAACCTTAGTTCCTATCCTTCCTTTTTAACTAGACTTATTACACCCCACTTTTATAATACCACTCTCCTGTGACTGTCATTCAGTTCCTTTCACTATGAATGCTTGTGTTGTAGGAACTCTATATTCCTCTTCTTTGTTATCTGGGCATTTAGCATGGTAACTGGTACAGAATAGGACTCGAGTCAACCATATTGACAGAGTCCATTCATATCTGAATTGAATGAATGGTATGGAAGCAGCAGAATGTTGCAGTAAAATGAACACTGTTCCACTCACCAGGAAACCTGCCGTAAGCAGTTTACTTTGGGTAAATCACTTAACCTCTCTGGATGTCATTTTCTCCCTTGTGAAATTAGAGGTTTGGGAAAAATGATCCAAAAACTCCCTTCCAGCTCCAAAATTTTATAATTATATGACTGTGACTCTAAACAGTCTAAAAGTTACGAGGGTCTAGAATTCATAATTTTATAATATATGAACTTAAAGAAGAATCCTAGGAAGACAGATTAAAGACATAAGGAGAAAACCAAGAGAGTAGTAAATTATAATGTTTCAGGCTTGATTTTATCTCCTCACATTAAACAACAATGCAGCTGCTGCTATTTACTTATTCTCAAACTGTGCCAAGCACTGTGTTAAAATTCTTTATGTAAATTTCATCATTTCACCTTCAGAATTCTATGGGATAATTACTATCTCTATGCCCAAGGAAACTGAGGCTCAGCGGTAGCACAAAGTCACACTGGTTAAAGTTGGATGCCAAAGGCCACCATTAAGAATCCATGTTTTTAGATATCTATAAGCTTTCAAATTCTATATAAATAATTTAACTTCACCACTACAAACATCTAAGTATTGACCTCAAACCCAAAATAAGAAGCAATGACCCACATGGTACTTCTTCTACACCAAAATGCACCTCCTAGTATTCCTAAGCCTTCTAAGTCTTAACTGCATGCGCTAATTTGAAAACCTTTGATGATTACAATTATCTTTCTAGTGTGTTATTAAAAATTATTAATTTGAATAAAAATGATCAGATGTTTTAAACTTGAATTTCTAGGTTCTGTAAGGTTTCATCAGGAATATATGAACTACATTATAATTTAAGCCACTTCCTAGATCAGAATACATCATATATGGTAACTGATCTTGCTTAAATTCATTTTTTATTTTTTCCCAGTTCTACTGTGCATATTGCATTGTGATATTTTGGTCCTTCTTAAGACTGAAAGTAAAACAATTTGGGGTGAATAATTATTAATGAATAGAAAGCTTATTCCATTTATAAGAACTAATTCCTAATATTATCCAAAAGGAGTTTAGACTGTAAAGAAAACCGCTTTGTTCCAATACAAGCCATAGCACATCACCAGCTAATATCAACTAAGAGATTGCTCCTCTGGAAAGAGAGACTTCTTGAATTGATAAAATACATAGAAATCAATAAAAATTATATCAAATTTATTTCATGGTCTGCCACTAGATAACAAATATCAAAGAGCCAATTCTTATCTTTTATGAGGAGAAAGAAATGCTAAATAGCCACAATTAAAAATTTTGTTTCAGTTAAAATGTGCTTATTCTCCATATCCATTAAGACTCAATAAATCTTACCTACTGATTAGATTTATTGGAGTCTACACAGTAATAATAGGAAATTATTAAAAGGAAGATTATAAAACATATTTGATTTCAATAAGCTCTTTATCAATTAATATACCTAACCAACATATGCATATTACATACATAATCACATATAATATTTATGGAAGCATACATATATTTCTATAAATAGATTTACACATAAATTCATATGTAACTTCACTCTTCCTTAGCTGAATTACCATATTTCAGTACTAAAGAAAAAATAGAAATCAAAGCTAAAACAAAAATGAAAGGGCTAAATTATAATCTTTTTTTCTAAGCATGATTTAGAAGTTAAAAAATATGGAATTAAAATATAAAATTGGTTTTCCAAATGTGATGAAAATAATACCTATGAAACTAACAGGATCTTAAAATAAATCAAACGGCAAGGTAAGATGCTTTCAGGGATTTCATTTTCCCTCCTGGGAGATACTTCAATAATCACTGTATAGTTAAGACTTCTGAGATAGAAATCAGTAAGTAAAATTAATGTAAAAGTGGTCACTGTCAGATCTATAGCATGCAACACCCTGATATTAATAGAGATGCTCAACCACAGATGAAGTGGCTAATCAGTTTTTCAAGTAAGCAAATCAATAGCCAACCTACACAGGCTTCTTGGAATCTTTTGTTCAATGACAAGGCTGCTGCTCTCTCTAAGCAGTCTTTGTTGGACTAAGAAAGAGAGAAAAAGAGCAAGGGAACCTGCAAGAAGCTGTCAATGACAAAAGGGCAAAGAGTGGGAGGGGGAGAGGAGCATGAGGAACAGACTCAGAGAATCAGAAATCAGTGTACCAGAAAGACTCCAGGTGATAAAAGGAGTGAAACAGAACTCATACAACACAGAAAGACCAGAAAATCAAAGGGACAAGGGGATGGGGGAAAGGGAGAATGGGAAAAACAAAGAATTTGCACAAAACAGTGGAGTTATGTAACCAAAGAGGCAAAGAATCTGTACTTAGAAAACTATAGAATACTCATGAAAGAAATTGAGGAAGACACAAAGAAATGGAAAAATGTTCCATGCTCATGGACGGGAAGAACAAATATTGTGAAAATGTCTATGCTATCTAGAGCAATCTAGACAGCATAGACATTTAATGCAATCCCTATCAAAATACCATCAACTTTTTTCAAAGAAATGGAACAAATAATCCTAAAATTTGTATGGAACCAGAAAAGACCCCAAATAGCCAGAGGAATGTTGAAAAAGAAAAGCAAAGCTGGTGGCATCACAATTCTGGACTTCAAGCCCTATTACAAAGCTGTCATCATCAAGACAGTATGGTACTGGCACAAAAACAGAAACAGAGATCAATGGAACAGAATACAGAGCCCAGAAATGGACCCTCAACTCTATGGTCAACTAATCTTCAACAAAGCAGGACAGAATGTCCAATGGAAAAAAGACAGTCTCTTCAACAAATGGTGTTGGGAAAATTGGACAGCCACATGCAGAAGAATGAAACTGGACCATTTCCTTACACAACCCCCAAAAATTGACGCAAAAGGGATGAAAGACCTAAATGTGAGACAGGAATCCATCAAAATCCTTGAGGAGAACACAGGCAGCAACCTCTTTGACCTCAGCTTCAGCAACTTCTTCCTAGACACATCACCAAAGGCAAGGGAAGCAAGGGCAAAAATGAACTATTGGGACTTCATCAAGAAGGAAGCAAAGGAAACAGTCAACAAAACCAAAAGACAGACTGGGAGAAGACAGAATGGGAGAAGATATTTGCAAATGACATATCAGATAAAGGGCTACTATCCTAGTATCCAAAATCTATAAAGAACTTATCAAACTCAACACCCAAAGAACAAATGATCCAATCAAGAAATGGGCAGAAGACATGAGCAGACATTTCTGCAAAGAAGACATCCAAATGACAACAGACACATGAAAAAGTGTTCAATATCACTCAACATCAGGGAAATCCAAATCAAAACCTCAATAAGCTACCACATCACATCAGTCAGAATGGCTAAAATTAACAAGTCAGGAAACGGCAGATGTTGGCAAGGATGTAGAGAAAAGGGAACCCTCCTACACTGCTGGTGGGAATGCAAGCTGGTGCAGCCACTCTGGAAGACAGTATGGAGGTTCCTCAAAAAGTTGAAAATAGAGTTACCCTATGACCCAGCAATTGCACTACTGGGTATTTACCCCCAAGATACAAATGTAGGGATCCAAAGGGGTACATGCACCCCGATGTTTATAGCAGCAATGTCCACAATAGCCAAACTATGGGAAGAGCTAAGATGTCCATCGACAGATGGATAAAGATGTGGTATATATATATAATGGAATATTATGCAGCCATCAAAAGGAATGAAATCTTGCCATTTGCAATGACGTGGATGGAACTGGAGGGTATTATGCTGAGCAAAATAAGTCAATCAGAGAAAGACATGTATCATATGATCTCACTGATAGGAGAAATTCTTAATCTCAGGAAACAAACTGAGGGTTGCTGGAGTGGTGGGGGGTTGCAGGGATGGGGTGGCTGGGTGATGGACATTGGGGAGGGTATGTGCTATGGTGAGTGCTGTGAATTGTGTAAGACTGCTGAATCATAGACCTGTACCTCTGAAACAAATAATACATTATATGTTAAAAACAAAAAAAGAAGATAGTAGGAAGGGAAGAATGAAGGTGGGGGAAATTGGAGGGGGAGATGAACCATGAGAGACTATGGACTCTGAGAAACAAACTGAGGGTTTTAGAGGGGAGGGGGGTGGGGGGATAGGTTAGCCTGGTGATGGGTATTAAGGAAGGCATGTACTGCATGGAGCACTGGGTGTTATACGAAAACAATGGATCGTGGATCACTACATCAAAAACTAATGATGGAATGTATGGTGACTAACATAACATAATAAAATAAAATTAAAAAAAAAACAGTGGAGTTACGAAGGAAGGGATGAAAGCAAAAATGCAAGGTAGTGGCATACAATATAGCTTCCTTGTTGAGAGTATGAACTCCAACTTTAAATTCCACATGGAGGGGCGTCTGGGTGGCTTAGTTGATTAAGTGTCTGCTTTCGGCTCAGGTCATGATCCCAGGGTCCTGGGATTGAGAGCCCCATGTCTGGTTCCCTGCTCAGTGGAGAGTCTGCTTCTCCCTCTCCCTCTGCCCCCGCCCCCCCGGCTATGCTCCCACTCTCTCTCTCTCTAATAAATAAAATCTTTAAAATAAATAAATAAATTCCACATGGAAGCTCCTTAGCTTCTTTGTGCCACTCCCCTCATATAAATGAAGTGATCCTCACAAAATATTAGGCAGGGGCACAGTGCTGAGATCACAAATAGCACTCATTAATATTCATTATTATTGTTTCTGATAAAAGGAGAAGAGACTGTATGTAGGTAACTGTGGTATGGTGAAAATATGATGAAACAGGTTGGTAAAGATACCTACAGGTAACCAGAAGTTGCTATATTTACACTCAAACAGAATTCCATTAAAAATATTAGAAGCCATGGGGCGCCTGGGTGGCTCAGTCGTTAAGCGTCTGCCTTCAGCTCAGGTCATGATCTCAGGGTCCTGGGGTCGAGCCCCACATCGGGCTCCCTGCTCCGCAGGGGGCCTGCTTCTCCCTCTCCCACTCCCCCTGCTTGTGTTCCCTCTCTCGCTGTGTCTCTCTCTGTCAAATAAATAAATAAAATCTTTAAAAAAAAAAAAAATATTAGAAGCCATATAGAAACTTATGTATGTTGCAATCCATGGTTCACCTTTGGATATGCCTTATGGTATGGCATGGTAGAAGTAACCAGAGAGATACTCTTCTGCAACATGTATGAGTGTACATGTGTGTACACACTGGAGAGAGGTAATAAAATGTATATTACATGACTCAGATGTACAAAAATATAAAATAACAGTTCTTTTCTACAACTTAAGTAATTTTGCTCCTACACATCCATTTCTTCTAATAGTGATGGGTGGAACAGGGTTGAGAATTGCTAAAAATTTACCAACTAAAAATAACTCAAGTTCTTCTATTTAAAGCAATCTCTTTCAGATAAATATTAAATTAAATTAAATTAAATTAATTTAACTGAATTAAAAATTCAATCTTTTTAAGGAATCTCTCCACCCCATCTTTTTTCTTAGGATGGCCACTAGTTATAAGGAGGAGGTTGAGTTGTCTCATGGTCCTGGTGGGGGTGTGGGGGGGGCGAGTGAGTGCTGATTCACTTGCTATAGGCCAGGCAATTGACTGGCTTTACCTTCAACATCTGCCATTCCACCTAGTCACTACATGCCTTATGCTCATGTCTACTCAGATTTTTGCCAGTCTTTTTGGCTGACCTTGAATCTTGTTGTAGTCTCTGGTTTCAAGGACCTCTGGTTTTGAGATCCAGGAACTCTATAGCATCCATCCTCTGTTTACAGGTTTTGGTTAGTCTAACAGTGCTCTTAGAATTTCTCTGTCCCCTGAGAGACAGCTTTCTCAGGCAATCCTGGTATGCTCAGATTCTCTCCTAAAGCTAACTGGTTTTTATTTATTTATTTTTATTTATTTATTTATTTATTTATTTATTTATTTATTTATTTATTTATTTATTTATTTTTTAATTACCATCGCTATCATCAATACCTTCAGCCTCTGAAAAGGTATATAGGGGGGTGAAGACACAGACCTATGGCTTTTCTCAGCGCTGGAAAGATTTCTTCTTCTGGTAACAGAGACTGCCTGTGTGTGTGTGTGTGTGTGTGTGTAACATACATATAATCCTGAGTCTTTCATATGCCATTGCTTACAATGAAATTATGTACAGATTTTCCAAATTTTGCGCTCAACACATACTGAGGAGTTTCTAGAGTTTAGAACATCCTTATTTCTCTCAGCAAATCCAGACCATCATGAGTATTACTCTGGAGAAACCAAACCAAACCAAAACAAACCCCAACACATTTAAAACTGAGAGTTAAAAGTATTAGACCTTGACCCAGCAACTCTACTTTTAAGAATTTATCATGTTGATAAATTCATATGAGTGCAAGATGATGTATGGTCAGGGTTATTTACTGTAGCATTATTTGTTAAAGCCTAAGATTAGAAATTGAACTGTCCACCAATCAGATATGGCTACTAAAGCTGATAACAAAAATGGGGTACTTTTATATGTTCCGATATGGAACTAGAGCAAAGATACTATGTGAGAAAAGCAAGGTGTACAAGAGTGTAAACGACGTGTCATTTGTGTACACAGAACCGAATGACAGAGAAAAAGGGTGGCAATGTGTTGGGGGGGGAGGAAGGGAAAGAAGATTTATATAAAATTATATCCTTTTGTACCTTTTAAATTTTATTACTGTACATGTATTTCACATCAAGAAAACTAAAAAAAAAAAAAAACAGGGCTGAAAAAAAAAACAAAACCCTTTATTTGAGACTCTATCTACTCTCCTCCTGAAATAATGCACACCAATGACTCCACGGGTTTAGGGGGAAGCCTGGGAACAGGAGGAACAAGGGAACGCTCGAAACACAAATACATCATTTTAATATTCCCAACAGATTCCTCATATCACCACAGAAACGAGGCAAAGTCTCACTCTGATACACTTCCACTCCATGAATTTATGAGACTGGAAGAAGGTAAACTGTAACAATGAGATCTCATGCTGTGTGTCTCAGAAGGAGATTAGTGTCCATCAAACACTCACAAGGTAGAAAGAGTCCCCAGACTGCAGGAAACACTCACTACAAGCCTTACAGTCCATGGTGGAGGGTCCCATATACTTCAAGGATCCCAGTTAGCAGTTTCCTGGGGCAATTCACCTCTTCTAATAAGAAGATGAGGGGTGGAATAGGGTGATAAATGCTAAAAGCTAAACTGGTTCCTCACCAAAGGTGTTTCCCTTGCAGAAATGGAGCCTCTCTCAGTAGGCAGGACTTGGCAATGATGTATCATGCATGATTCACCCACGTCTCCCCCACCTGGATTTGTGTATACACCAAAACCCTCTCCCCATTTTCTTGGCTATGAAAAGTTATCTCCTGCAGCCCTTAGCATCCCAAGTCTCAGGGTAAATGAAAGCCACAGTGAAGGCAGAGTGAGAGCAAACACGTGAAAGGAGAGAGGGAGAAAAGTAGCTTAAAATGATATTCTAAAAGACCAAAGATTTTGGCTGCTAGGAATTCTTTCTACTAGGCAACTTAAAATTTCACAGTAACAATGTAAACTGAAGAAATAAATTAGGTTTATTAACTTTAATCATCCAAACTGGAGGCAAAACAATCTAGTGGTTAAGATTCTGAAACCAAATTAAATAGGCCCAAATCTCCAGGGAATCATTTCATTTCACATGGAAAACCATGAAATTATAACTACTGTGTAGAAATTATCTCAGAGGAAATTTTTTCCCTAATAAAAAAATAACAAAAAAAATTCAACTGCAGATGAAATGAACAGAGCGTCAAGGTCTACCAACCAGTTCCACAGTGCTTTAAATAGCAGCAAAACAGAACAAATTTCCTTCCCAACCACATCCTTATCTTACAAGAAACAACATCTATTGGCCCAAGGGAAAAATAGTACATCAACACAAAAGCAGCCTGGCTGAAGGTGGCTGTGGCTTTATCTGCAGGAGCCTATCAACCAACATAAGCCCACTTAATTCTACATAAACCCTTCCAAGCCTCCAACAGAGTATTATTTTCAAAAAGGAAGAAACAGGGCGCCTGGGTGGCTCAGTTGGTTAAGCGACTGCCTTCGGCTCAGGTCATGATCCTGGAGTCCCTGGATCGAGTCCCGCATCAGGCTCCCTGCTTGGCAGGGAGTCTGCTTCTCCCTCTGACCCTCCCCCCTCTCATGTGCTCTCTCTCATTCTCTCTCAAATAAATAAATAAAATCTTTAAAAAAAAAAAAGAAAAAAAAAAGGAAGAAACAGATCAATGCCATTTTCTCTCTAAAAAAAAAAATTATACACAATCAATGTTCTAAATATATGCTCTCAAAAATACTAGACTCCAATGTAGAAAAGTCACAGAAGAGTAAAATTATTTCTTGAAAAATAGTATCTAAGTATAAAATGGCAACTTCTAAGAAGTATTTAAATTCAAATATAAAAAGTGAAACAGATTAAATCTTGAGATTAAATGTCAAGCTTGAAGTCTGGATAAACTTCAATAGTTTACTTAAAAATAAAAGATTTTACTATTAGAGACTGCATTCTGCTTATAAAACTATTATTAAGTTTGGGGCGGGTGGGTGGCTCAGTCGGTTAAGCATCTGCCTTTGGCTCGGGTCATGATCCCAGAGTTCTGGGATCGAGCCCTGTGTTGGGCTCCCTGCTCAGTGGGGAGCCTGCTTCTCCCTCTCCCCCCCAACCTCATGCTCTTTCTCACTATCTCTTTCTCTCAAATAAATAAATTCTTTAAAAAAAAAAGCTATTATTAAGTTTAATTCTGGGTAGGGTGATGAACATCAACAGGTAAGCAAATAAAGAATCTGAAAACAATACTTTATACCTACTTAGATTGAACATGTTATTTTTGACACATTTGAGATTGCTCTTATATCTCATGAATGTCATTCAATAAATATTTAACAAGTACACATTACACCAGGCTCTGGGAATGCAATAATGAGCAAAAAAGACAGGGTCCTTAAAAGGGTAATAATGCTATAGTGTGTTAAGGCTAAGACAGAAATACAAAGTGCTGTGGGAACACAAAGTACGTACACCTGACTAGCATGGAAAAGGGGGAGATAGGGTAGTGAGTGGTGAAGGAATTTAAGAAATCCTTCCCCAAAGATTTAACATTTAAACCAAGACTTTAAGGATCACTAGGACTTATTCAAAGGGAAAGAGGAAGAAGGCTCTAAGTAAAGGAAGCATTATTTCTAAGAGAGGAGGGGAGAATAATAGTGCAATTATGAAACTAAGTATTTCATTTTTTAGGAGAATGAGTAACATACTCCCTTCACTCATCAACTCCATTCATTCAATTAATATTTACTGAACTCTGATAACAATAACGTTAATTTATATATAGCAATTCACAAAATAGAGGCCACTACAGTGGCCCAGTCCACATCATAAATCAAAATGTAAGTCAGCCTGCACTTACGGGGACCACCTTACTGTCAAGAAAACCTAATGTACACCAACTCAGCTTTAGCTAGCTTACCAAGCCCTAGAAAACAGGGCCTGGTTGTCTCATAGGGAAATTCCCGACCTCCTAGCCAATCATGCCCTGTTTCTGAGTTGCCTCTTCTAACAGTCCATAAAACTCACTCTTACCTCAAATCCCTCCAGAATAATGTTCCACTGCTTGTGAGGCATGGTACTCCTCCAATCCATGGACTATTTTCCTCTGAATAAAGGACATCAAACTTGTAACTGAATTGTTCTGATTTTATCATTTGACATCTCCCCTTATTTAGCAGCCCTGTTCAACAAGGGAGGTATCTTTATCTTTTTCAAATTATAAAGCCCAAATAAAAGGAAAGCAATACTTTGGATGTGGGCTCTCTCTAACTGGGCTCTTTCTCTTTTCCATTATACAGAATTCCTTTGAAGAACAACCAGAAAAAAAAAAAAAATTACTTTAAAACTGAATAAATTCCCTGTGAAGGAATTAAGTCTTGAAATAACCTAGTTTATCTATATTCCTATTTCTCTTATCCCATTGTCTCTGACTTTTCAGAATATGTGCACAGTCCAGTAGATCAGAAATCTGACATGGGTCTCACTGGGCTAAAAAAAAAAAAAAATCAAGGTGTCAGTCGGGCTGCATTCCTTCTGGAGGCTCCAAGGGGAGAATGTTTTCTTGACTTTTTCCAGCTTTCAATCTCTGGCCACATTCCTCGATTTTGGCTCCCTTCCTCCACCTTTAAGCAAGGGCTGGTTGAACTCTTCTCACACTGCCTCATCCTGACTCTCTCTTCTGCCTCCCCTTTTCCATTTTTAAGGATTTTTGTGATTACATTAAGCCCACAAACATAATACAGGCTAATCTCTGTATTTTAAGGTTAACTGATTAGCAACCTAATTCCATCTGCTACTTCAATTCCCTTCTGTCATGTAACTTTACATACATGGAGGTTCTGAGGATTAGGACATGGATATCTTTGGCAAGTCATTATTCTGCCTACCACAGTACATAACACAAATATTTAAGGTTATGGACTACACCTTAAGGTATAGGTGTGTGTGTGTGTGTGTGTGTATGTATACCACATCTTCCTTGAGGAAGCCGCCATGGTAGCCTCTCTCCTCCTGTGATTAATATCTGCTAGGGTAGATAAGAAATTTGTACAAAATCATACTGTCAAGGGAAAAAAACCCATCCTAAAAGTACTTCAAGTAGGAACTGGATGAGAAATGAGAAAATGAGATAGAAATGAGAAAGAATATTTTTAGCTCAAAGGGAAGATGGTATATGAAGGTCTTAAAGCCCTGGTAGGATCTGTAACAGGACGAGGTAAGTATGGGGTGATATTTCAGGTGGGAGCTTTGTGTATCTAAATGGAAGGACGATTAAAAAAAGAAGAAGAAAGACGACACATTTAACAAGTCCCAGTGGGGGGAGTAAAGAACACTCAATGGGAAACAGTAGGAACTGAGAATTTCACAGAGAAAGTGGTCAAAAATTCAACTGTGGCAGAGATGAAGAAACACAAAGAGAAAAGGGCCACTGGAGTTTTAATTAATGTATCACTGGAGATCTTCAAAGAAGCAAAGTGCTGATGGCAGGAGCCGGATGGCAGCTCTTACATAGGGGCAGCAAATGTAAGTTTTTTTTTTTTTTTGATAAATCTATAGTTTTAAAAAGCAAAATATTTTTTTTTTTAAAAAGAAATTTGAAAAGACAGTAAGATAAAAAGTTTGGTAGTACCCTGTGTGCCAAAGGGAAGAAGTCAGTGAAACTAGACAAAGAAGAATAAGAATAAAAATCAGATAAAAGACACAGGTTGCAACTCTCAAGGCAATACCTGAGGGTAAAGAGCTTTATAATAAAGTTGCTGACAATATCAATTAACAATGTATTCTAAAATTTTAATTTTGGGGGAAATGGTGAGGCAAGATTCAGCTAAACTCATTTTATGAATAGACTAGTGGGTTATGTCCATTGAAAATACTGTGTTTTCATTCTTACCAGACTCAAACATGAAATGTCCTAGGAAATCCCACAAGCAAAATCACACAGGCTCTCAGGCAAAATCAGAACTCCAACAGAAATCCTACAGTAGTAATGGTCACCACCCAGAACATAAGCAAATAAAAACTAAGTTTTTTCTCAAGGTTTTACTGATGGTTCCCTTTATAAGAGGAAATATATATTAACTGCTTTGAATTCTTAGAATATGGGCTTCCAGAGTCTGTCCTAAATCTATGACAATAAAAACATGTGTTTGCAGAGCACTGGAACCACCTAATGATTTAAAGACACAAATTGTTAAACAGGAATCACAAACCCCGGAAGCTTACATCATTATAATAACTGTCTCGCTTTGAAGATAGGCCAAAAAAGATTTCCTAATTTTCAACAGAATAAAGGATAAAAAATACAGAAAAAATTAATAATTTTTAATTTTTTAGTAATTTTACTTAGTGAAATCAACTATATGTATTTTTTAAATTTTTACTTAAATTCAATTAATTAACATATAATGTATTATTAGTTTCAGAGGTAGAGGTCAGTGATTCATCAGTCTTATATAACACCCAGTGCTCATTATATCACATGCCCTTCTTAATGCCCATCACCCAGTTACCCCATCCTCCCACCTCCCTCCCCTCCAGCAACCCTCAGTTTGTTTTCTATGATTAAGAATCTCTTATAGTTTGTCTCCTCTCTGATTTTGTCTTATTTTTTCCTCACTTCCCCTATGATCCTCTGTTTTGTTTCTTAAATTCCACATATAAGTGAGATCACATGGTAATTGTCTTTCTCTGACTGACTTATTTCACTTAGCATAATACCCTCTAGTTCCATCAGTGTTCTTGCAAATGGCAAGATTTCATTCCTTTTGATGGCTGAGTAGTATTCCTGTGTGTGTGTGTGTGTGTGTGTGTGTGTGTGTGTGTGTGTGTACACCACATCTTCTTTATCCATTCATCTGTTGATGGACATCTGGGCTCTTTCCACAGATTGGCTATTTTGGACATTGTAGCTATAAACATCGGGATGCACGTGCCCCTTGGGATCACTACATTCGTATCTTTGGGGTAAGTACCTAGTAGTTCAATTGTTGGGTTATAGGGTAGCTCTATATGAAATCAACCTTAAACTATGCTACCTATTAACAAACGTCCCTAGAATATTAGGAAACATTATTAATCCCTGAACACTTATAAAATGTAGAGCACTACTCATGACAATCATCATTTCTGACTGTGATTAATTTGCTCATTTCATTAATCTCAATAAATTTTAATTTGGAAGATTTTGGCTATCTGAGGCAAACCCCACGCAATTGAAACCTCAACTCCAATAATATTTCACAGATAACTTATATAACAAACTATTACTTAAAAAAAAATAAACAGCTCAATACTAAACTCCAAGTACATGGAAAATGGGCACAACAGGGATTATGCAACTAAACTTGTGATTTCTGAATGGCCTCTCTGCCCCAGTGAAATGAGGTAATGTTATTTGCTTCCTACTGCTCTCCTAGGTTTTAAAACATACTACAAATTAATTTACATTAATTTCTAAATATTAAGCCTAATTTCTCATTGGCTCTTCTGACGAACTTGACAACAGCAAGCCCTCTCAAGGGAAACACATTTCTGCCCAGCTATAAGTCATTTCCCATTCTCACTTGTGCTTAATATTGGCCTTGTGAAATATAAAACATAAGTATTAGCCAAAGAAATGTAAGTCAAGTGTCCTATGACAGTTAAATGGGAAATCATCTTTACAAAAAGAGGGAAACTTCGGGGTGCCTGGGTGGCTCAGTCAGTTAAGTGTCTGCCTTCAGCTCAGGTCATAATCCCGGGGTCCTGGGATCAAGCCCCGCATCGGGCTCCCTGCTCGCGGGGAAACTGCTTCTCCCTCTCCTCCCCACTCGTCGTGCTCAATCTCTCGCCAACTCTCTCTCTCTCTCAAGTAAATAAAATATTTTAAAAAATTAAAAAAGAAAGAGGGAAACTTCTTCCTCCCTTCTTTCCCTCTTCCCTCTATCTGGAATACAGACTGAAAGGCTGGAGTTTGAGCAGCCATCCTGAACCACAACGTAGAAGATATGTGATGGCAGGAGAGCACAAAGCAAGAATGAGCTTCATTTCTTTATACCACGGAGCTACCTCAATAGTCTTGGATTGTCTACTTCCAGACTTTATTTCCATGGGAGAAAACTTCTACTTTCTTTAACCCACTGTAATTTATGGTATTTAGCCTTATGTAAGTGAACCTAATCCTAACTGATACAAGGTGCATATCCTAGCAATTCCATACCTGGCATACACTCTAAAATCTACACCAATGCTGCCCAAATTCTGTGATGATGGAAATATTCTGTATCTTTGCTGTCAAACCCAGTAGCCACTAGCCACATGAAGTGTTTAACATTTAAAACAGAATTTCATATTTTATTTAATTTCACTTTAATTTAAATGTAAAAAGTCAAAGTGACTAGTAACTGTTGTATTACCATAGCTCTAGCCATCAAGGAGCATCAAAATTATAACTGAGTTAATTTAAGATGATATAAAGTTCCTAATTTATATATAACAATATAGTAAACTTCTAAACATTATTTTCATTTCATAAGGTATATATGCTTTTAATTATACTTTGCTAGAGTAATTTTATTATACCTATCTTGAGCCATACATGTAGAAACCTAGAAAATCTAGGTGTGAAAATAAAAACAACTTGACAAGTCTGTAACACAGACTTTCCACTTTAGTACAAATAGCTATCCTGATTTTCTTCTTAATTAGAGTTCAACTGCTCATAAAAATGTGTCAGAAGTTAAATACTTTTTACATTTCTTTTTCATTCATATGTTCTCTTAACTCAAAGCAAAATTTTACCCAAATTTCAACAAAATTACTTCCCAGCGTGTAATGAAAATTTTTAGTTTGTTTTAAAAACCAGTAGACACTTTTCCTCCCCAATGTTAACCACCTTTGTGTTAAGAGGTATGAATATTAGAGATTGTAAACCACAGTTCTTAGCCTATTAATACACTAAACTAGAAAATTCACAACAGTAAGGCATCTCAAAAAGGTCACTTAGTTTATATCCTCATCCCAGAGAGGATTATGTTTTATGTTAATTGCCCCTGGGAGTATGTGTCTATCTTCTTCCCGTTTCTTTCAGGCAGAATTAATCTGTGTGATCTTAAAGTATTTTATGTGATAAATACCTTCTCACACAGCACTTACTATACTAGGTCATGATGGTTTCAAAACTGTCTTTGTTCTAGACCCTGAAATCCTCAAGGGCAAGGGAGACCTCAGAGGGGTACTGTGGCACTGGAATAGAACCATCCAAAAGCAGCACAAAGGAATTTGCTCTTGAGAGCAGAGAAGCAGAAAAGGAATAATGTAATCACAGCTCACTAATCCCACATATCTGTCCAGGGCTGGCCTTGGTTACAATCTGCTTTAATTCAATTCATCCTATAATTCATATTTGGGTACACTTCTGTTTGTTTAAAATTTTTGAGTTGTAAAATCATATGCAAATTAGTGAATAAATGAGATAATAAATTTAACCATATGACAGATTAATCCTAAATAAAGCTTTTAAATCACTTTGGTTAACATTACACAGTTAGCTGAACACAGTATTCTACTGTTTCTGGTAAGATTATCTAATAACTGCAACCTCGTACAACCTTGTTGTTTTAAATAATTTGTAGAGAGGGCGCCTGGGTGGCTCAGTTGGTTAAGCGACTGCCTTCGGCTCAGGTCATGATCCTGGAGTCCCGGGATCGAGTCCCGCATCGGGCTCCCTGCTCGGCAGGGAGTCTGCTTCTCCCTCTGACCCTCCCCCCTCTCATGTACTCTCTCTCATTCTCACTCTCTCAAATAAATAAATAAAATCTTTAAAAATAAATAAATAAATAAATAAATAATTTGTAGAGAGTCAATTAGGTATTATATAAATACCACCCACATCCTTAAAAGAGAAAGAGACATGTGCAGGTGAAGAATCACTTTTAAAGTTGTGAAAAGATGTCATTTTTAAAAATTCACTTTGAATGACATACTTTCAGAATTTAACTGCTATCAAACTAAAATGACAAACAACTCATTAGTTATCTGAATTCCTAATTTTTGTTTCAACTTGCAGACCAACTCTATATTTTATGTAAGGTACCAGCTAGTCTTGGTATACTAGGTAAATATAATAGCAGGTGATACCAGAGATGTAGGTGGAACAGAGAGAGAGTCAATATCCTGGTAAGAATATCCAAGAGAAGAATCAATACCAGCATTCATTCACCATCATTTAATATACCTACTCACCTATTACTTCCACCCAATTATCCAATTAAGACCCCTTCAGGGTTAGTTAGGGACTAAATTAAATCTGGCCTTCTCCATTGATATAGTGTAAAATATTATGTGCCTTTTGCCTGAGACAATGGGACAGAACAGAGAAACCCATAAAGTTATACAACTGCTTTCTCATTAACCAAACCCTACATTGGCATCCAAAGCAATCACCTTTTACATGGGTTTTTCACCGTAACTTTGGCTTTAAAAAGCTGTCGTTCCAGAAAGGACTGTGAATTTCCACAGCAATTCCAGACTTTAAAGTACTATTTCTCAAAGTGTGGTCTTAGTCCACCTGCATCAAAATCTGAGGAGTTCTGAAAAGTGCAGATTCCTAAACTCCCAAGCCGCCCGCCCCCCACCCCGGCCTGAAACAAACTCTGAGGAGGGGAGCCCAGGCATGCGTATTTTTAGCAAACATTCTCCCACATGATTTGGGGCATGCTAAATTTTGAGAATCACTGCCTAAGAACAAGCTATTCCTAGAACACATGGTATATACATTAAGAAGCATTAGACATATGGATATAACCTATACTTCCAAGATATAATCCCTAGATAGAGCACTGGCATCAACTGAGAGCTTGTCAGAAATGCAGAATCTCAGGCCCAACCCAGCTCTGCTGAATCAAAATGTGCATTTTTTTTAAGATTTTATTTATTTATTTGACAGAGACAGAGACAGCCAGAGTAGGAACACAAGCAGGGGGAGTGGGAGAGGGCGAAGCAGGCCTTCCGCTGAGCAGGGAGCCCGATGCGGGGCTCGATCCCAGGACCCTGAGATCATGACCTGAGCTGAAGGCAGACGCTTAACGACTGAGCCACCCAGGCGCACCCAAAATGTGCATTTTAACAAGATCTCCAGGTGATTCATATTTACATTAAAGCTTGAGTTGTACTGGTCTAGAGCAGTTATTCTTGGATGCAGGTGTCCTGGGGCACCCTGTATCAGTAAACAGCAAAGTATATTAAGAATATTGTGGTAAACACCTGAAATATACTTTATAGTAAAATAGGCAAAGCCAAGGCCCTCCCTGTTGAAATGCAGAGGAAAAATTCTGATTATCTTTTGGTGAATTTTAAAACTTGCATGATAATACCATTTCCCATTCTACTCCACCAAGCACTGTACTAATCATAGAAGACAGAAGTCATTCAAAATACAACTGAGAACAGACAAAAGTTGAAAAAGAGAGGTTTTATAAACAGCAATGGTTTGTGAGTTGCTTTGTCCCCCAATTTAAGACTCACTGAAGACGTAAAGAATAACCAAGACCTTATTCATTTAATTTAGCACATTCTAAAAGTTGTTTTCCCATATATGAGTGCACTTGAGGTTGGGATACAGTTTCTTATATAATAAAAAGACTTGCGGGAAAAAACACAAAACAAAACGTTAAGAGACAGTCCTCCTTGAATCTTTCTGCTTTTTTTTTTTTTTAAACAAAGTGGGGAATAAATCAGAGCGAGGACTACAGTCCACAACGATACACCTGAAAACTAGATAGGCAAAACGGGAGGTCATGAGCATATATATAAATACTATGCTTCCTGGAAAAATATCATGCTGTCTTATAAATAATACTTCACATAGAAATGACAACTTATTTTCTTAATCACAGAAGCATATTAAATTAGTTATAAAATTTATTGCTAATGACAGTATTATCACTCAACTATGGGAATACTATCTACATATTCAGCTCATTATAAAATATACTATGCAGGTTTGACATAAATACTTTTTAAAAATCTCTTTGGAGACCTGATCTCTAAGCACTCATTTAAGCACTAGCTGATCTCAGAGCACTTACTGGAAATCGTATTAATGTGGATACAGTAAGTTCTATGTACAATTAAGGACATGTCACTATCCTCTTGATAAATATAATTTTGCTATTATCATGCATTATGTCAGGGTTCCTGTTGTACAATATTAACTGATTATTATATCAGCTTTAAACATGAAATATGCATCACAGCTTATGACAATATTGGCAGAGGAATAAAATGTTCCCACATGTCCAGCACCTCTCCCCAATTCAGTACTTCAGAACTGAGTTTGAAAACAATGCTACAGAGGGGTGCCTGGGTGGCTCAGTCGTTAAGCATCTGCCTTCGGCTCGGGTTGTCATGATCCCACGGTCCTGGGATCGAGCCCCTCATTGGGCTCCCTGCTCAGCGGGAAGCCTGCTTCTCCCTCTCCCACTCCCCCTGCTGTGTTCCCTCTCTCGCTGTGTCTCTCTCTCTCAAATAAATAAATAAAATCTTTAAAAAAAAAAGAAAAGAAAAGAAAACAATGCTCCAGAAAGCAAATACCAGAAAATTATGTGAAATAGCTATCACTTATTCGTTGACTTTGAATCAACACTAAACTCAAAATTTACCTTACTTCCTTTTCTACTTTCTATACTAGAAATGAGTTAAGAAATACAATGCTTACTACCACTGCTCAGAAGTCCTAAGTGTTAGATAATGATGATTACTATATGTAAACATCAAAACAATGGCTACAACCACAAAAATAACTCCAAGGTGCTTAGAAGAGCAGTGGAGCTTATTTGCTTATAAACGGCATAATTTTAGCTTGCGATGCTATATGTTCATATATTTCAATAGTCTGGCTGCCATTCAAACATACAGATTAGCTGCAGAGGTTTGTAGAAAAAGCCTACCCAGTAATAACTTCTGTACTTTATCTGGTACCCAAAATGATACTTTATTTAATAAATGATGTGGCAGAGGTCATATGCATAGTATTGATATCTGAGCACATCCAGTTCTGCTCCTACGATTATGGTACTCAAAGCAGTACCAGCCTCAGATCCAGGAAGGAGGGGACACTGCCACAGACTCTGTGTTTCAGAGAACCCTAGCTATCACAAATATCCCAAGTTAAATCTATTGAAGAGCAAGTGGATGCCTTCTGCCACTTTGTTTGGTGCTAAGATTGACACAGTGTGACCTATGACCCTAAACATCTCTCACAAGCAACTCTTCTAGTCCAGGGAAATGCTTCTCCACATCTCTTGCCCTTCCCCCTCAAAATAAATATCAGAATGCCCTGAAGGTTTGTGGGCTGCTGCGGAGGACAGAGATAGATTCTGCTTTGGAGCTTCAGGAGGATTTGAGCAATGAAAGCACTTAGGTAAGAGAAAAGACAAATTAATTAACTTGTCAAATCCTTCCTCTCAGATATCATGAACGTAATAAATCCCCACTTAACTATCATTTCCCAAGAGTGCCAAGGTCCATTTTCTTGCTTCATGCTTTAATTTGTGCTTCTGCAGGTACTCACAAATTAACATGGTATTTGCAAGAGTTGCACATAGGAGCTGAAGAGTATTTTATAATATTCAGGAATTCATAAATCTCTTGTGTTTTGTCTTTTACATCAGTGGATAATTCTGCACACATAAGAAAAATAACCTGAAAATAATTATAGTTCAAAGAATTTTGGGGGCGCCTGGGTGGCTCAGTTGTTAAGTGCCTGTCTTCGGCTCAGGTCATGGTCCCAGGGTCCTGGGATCGAGTCCCACATTGGGCTCCCTGCTCTGCGGGAAGCCTGCTTCTCCCTCTCCCACTGCCCCTGCTTGTGTTCCCTCTCTCACTGTGTCTCTCTCTGTCAAATAAATAAATAAAATCTTGAAAAAAAAATGAAAATCTCTTTTTAAAAAAAAAGAATTTTTTACATTTGCCTTAATTTGTATTTTTATAAAAATATATTCAAATTTTGATGAAATATCTGAAATATTCAATTAGCCAGTAAATTCCTCCAAAAAGTATTATTAAAATCTTATTAACAAAAATGAACATAATTAAAATAAAACTAGGCATAATCAACTAATTGTTAGAGTACTTAATAGTTTTAAATTTAAACTCAGAATACTGAAGATTAGAAAGTTGTTATAGGTGAGATCCATCTTTACAGAGGAAACGGAGAGCTTTATTTAAAAGTTTGTTTTATAAAGTATTACAAATGCATGAAAAAGTTAGAATTAACACTGAGCTTTCCAAGGTCACCCTGCTCATCTTTGCTGGAGCCAAAACCAGAATTCTCATCTCCCAACTCCCAGTCTAGTGCTCTTTTTATTTCAATTTAGGAAGATTTATAAAGTTCATCTTACATGAGATATTTAGATTTATACTTGTAATTTTTTGACCTGTAGATAATTCATACACAGGAGGAAGAAAATGGCTAACGACCTGATCTGCCTAAAGTCCTTGCTTGATATCCTTTCAAATTCAAAACCTCCAAAAGTAGACAGGATCATCACTTGTACCTTAATTGTTTGCCCTTAGCTGTTTGATACCCAGCACTGCAAGCTTTCAAAAAAATATATCAGACCTTTGGTATTTTAACAAAAAGAGGTGTTTAAAGCAAGCATAAGTCCAGGATATTATTGTTAACTACCTTAAAAACACAGGCTGACAAGACATACAGTAATTGTAAAAGACAATCCAATCATACAACATATGGGGGGAAAAATGCATGGTGGGAATCCTGAATATGTCAAGTGTCTCTAGAGCACCTAAAAGTTTATCAGAAATGAAGAATCTCTGGCATCACTTCAGACTGAATAAATCTGAACCTACAATTTAACAAGATCTCCACATGATTTGTATCCACATTAAACTTTAAACACCAATGGACTAGCAGGTTCATCACACCTGCTTATACATAACAAGAACAATCATTTAAAGAGTTATCAATTATTACACATGTTGTACTCCTAGACACTAGGTGTGATTTCCTTTACTTTCCACAATACGACAGATATTATTTCTCCCATCTTATAGGTTATGCAGTAAGGGGTCATAGAGGTTAAGTTACATGGTCATGGTCAAAAGCTAATAAGCAGTAGATCCCAAACACAAATTATTATATTATTATTATACATCGCCTCTCTATCCAACAGCCTCAAGAAACAAGAAGCACTCTAAACTTACTTGTCAATGTCAGGAAGATTTTCAAGAGGCACTAAGAAGGGAGTAAAGCAACAGTATCTTGACATTTTCTGTGGGATTCTCTTTGGTTAATCAATGTGCTTCTATTATGCTGGGTTTTATGGTGAGGGGTAGATATGGCATGTTTTAAAAGAGTGACAATCTAGTTGAAGAAATAGAACTATCTCACATAAACTAACAGTTTATTAAAAATTAAAATATAAAAAATTAAAATATCAACAAATACAAAATGATACTTCATAGACCAAATTCATAATTTCCAAGAAAAGTATTAAATAAATTTATTCATTTTAATGTAACATGTATTAGTTACCTAATATATGCTAAGATGACATTAGGCACTGAGGATCTAAAATTAATTTTAAAAAATAAACTCTGAGGTTAGAGACTATAAGAGAGAGAGCACTAATGTTTAAGTATAAAACAAAAAGGTAAGCATTACATGATCTGTGTACACAAAATGACACATGAACAGTTATTTCCATCATGTCTCACAAAGAAGAAATGAGCTCAAAGAAGGTCTAGAAAAAGTTTAGTAATGCTTTTGAGAAATGACAGATTTGGATTCCATGGACATTCTTTTTCTCATCTATAAAACAGTGGAGTTAAGAGATCAGGAATCTCCAAAAACCTATCATATTCTATGCATAAACCTCTGAGAGATGAATGACTGCAAGACTGCAACCTGCTTCAATTAGAGCACCTGAGCCAGTATGGGTGGGTAGATGTGTGTGTGTGTAAAGGAGATTTTGTTGGCTTTAAGAGAAAGTTTGAAAACTTTAAAAATTCTCTCATCATGTAGTTATATATAACAAATTATGCTTACATCAAGGCATGTCTAGTCTGCCAGAAAACTATCTCTATCAACTGTTAAGGCATCTCTGAGGTAAGAGCTCATCCCAAGGAAATAAAAGGCCATACGTGCTACAGAAAGGGAAAACACTAGCAGGGCATCTTGTCCTCTGGATGCCCTTGAGCGTACGCTGTTCTACCTCCCACTTCTAACTGGGACTTGCCCCAGAGCTCTGGACAGCAGATGCTATACCAAAACAAGAGAACAAGATGCTGCTTGAAAAATCTCTCTGAGACACTTGGAGTGTAAGACAGGAAACATTTAGGATCTATGTCATACATTCTAACAAATCTATTTTTTGGTGGGTGGGAAGAGCTGGATTTTTGCTAAGACACTACAGAATGCAGTGTGCTTCTGCAGAGCTCCAGAGAAAGCAACACACACCTGCCATAGGAGGAATTCTGCACACTAGCAGGGTTCACAGAGGTCCTGTGTTGTCGAGAGACAGTGCTCTCAGCACAAACATCAAACGGCAATGACCCCCCAGGAGGCAGAGGTGAACATCACCAAACTGCTACGACTGCAAAAGCATGAGAGCCAAGGCAGGAGAGAAAGAAAGGTAGATGGGACCAACTAGTTCTTGAGTATACAAGCAGTGGGGAGAACATTCATAGGGAGGAACCAGAAAAATACCAAAAACCATTTGAATACCCCGTACCATGATTTTGCCCCTGTTATGGTTAGGAAACATTGCTGGAAAATATAACAAGGAGACATGACTGGCCAACTTTGTTTATTGTACTTGATTTTTTGGAGGCAGTAAATTTTCTAGTATTATTTCTATTGCAGGGAGTTCAGTTCTCAGCACTATTTTGAAAATCATGAAAAATTACTTGTCTGCAATTATTTGAAAAGATTCCATAGAGTGAAACAAACAACATGTATGGTGCTCTCCTGACTTCATGACAAAAATCAGAGATCAGGCCAAATCCTCTTTAATGTGGCTATTATATTTTTTCTTTCCCCATCATAATTCCTAATTAGACTTAAAACATTTTCATCACTCATCGAAATGGATCTTTGAGAGTTTTATGTTTAACATCAATAAACTAAATCCAAGACCTTGGACAAACATTTAAGACAAATTAATGTCACATAAGTCAAGAAATATCAATCTCCATTTTCAATTCAACTAAATATTATCCTGGAAATGGTCCTGGATAACACTGTTCTTGATGCTGAGTTTTTCAACATCACCTAATGGGCTAGCTCATGGCTCATTTCATATGAAGAAAGTTAAAAGTCCATTTAAATAGAGTGTAGATTTTCACAAATGCTGAAATGCTCAAATAGCTCTCTTGGAAATTAAATTAACACAGCCCATTTGATTTTCAACATGTTCACATTTTAGTCATGCCTATTTTTTAGCAACCAAGCAAAAACTCAATCTCATGGTAAGTTATAGAATCCTTCTAGAGACTGAATAAAAATTTTAAATGCTTTGTCTTAATGACATTCTGGCCCAGGGTGAGGAAAGAAGGTAATAATATACCATATATGAAAAAGGGCTAATATTCCTACTATATAATGAACTCTTGGCAAATTGATAAGAAACAATCTAATGGAAATAGAAAGTACACATACATTTAGTAATATAATGTGGAAGAGTTCTTTAACTCAAAATTTATTATAAAGTGGCCATACCTCTTTGACTTGTCTAGGTATTTATTACTAAAGGTATCATAAAATTATTCTTACTATATAAGAGAATGTAACCTAAAATGCTGCTCCATGGTTTGACCTTAAAAGTGTGGTTAACATTTCACTGCATTCAGAATTGTTTTCACTTCCTAACACTTGTCAAAAGTATCCTTATGTGTTGCCAACTGAAGATAATGACCAGAATTTAAATGTTATGCATAAACCTCATTAATAAAAAGAGAGTGACATATGTGTAATTTTCTCTTTCTCGTTTAAAATATTCCTGTGCAGAAAAGAGTTAATACAGCAAGACAGAGACTGCTATCCTTAGAAAGGCCCACTTGCAAGGTTGGCCATTTGCTGGCATCTGGGAACTTGAATTTTGGGAGGATTCCCAGCATTCCCTAACTGGTAAGTGTGGCCTACTGTACCTCAACTCTGTGCACAAACAATGCAGTTTATGGTGAACACCTGTTTTTCTTCTGAACGTCTATGATTTTGGTACATGCTAAACAAAGGGTGTCTATGTAACTAACACTTGATAAAAACCCTGGACTTCAAGGCTCAGGGTTTCTCCGGCAGACAACATTTTGCATACGCTTTCACGACATGATGGTGGAAGAATAAAGCTTGTCTGTGCTTCTCCGGCAGACAACATTTTGCATACGCTTTCACGACATGATGGTGGAAGAATAAAGCTTGTCTGTGCAAGTCAACTGGGAGAGAACTCTTGGAGGCTTGTACCTGATTTCCTCCAAACTTTGCCTCATGTGCCTTTTTTACTTTGCTAATTTTGCTTTCTATCCCTTTTATTGTAATAAATCACAGCCATGAATATGACTATAGGCTGAGTCCTGTGAGTCCTTTAAGCAAATCACCAAAACTGCAATGGTCTTGGGAACACTCAACACAATTACTCCCAAAGCACTTCTCCCCATTTTGGGAAAAGTGGATAAATATTCCATTTTTTTTTTAAAGATTTTTTTTTTTTTATTCATGAGAGACAGAGCGAGAGAGAAAGGCAGAGGGAGAAGCAGGCTCCCAAGGAGCAGGGAGCCCGATGCGGGACTCGATCCCAGGACCCTGAGATCATGACCTGAGCTGAAGGCAGACGCTTAACCATCTGAGCCACCCAGGCACCCTAAATATTCCATTTTAAGACTCATCAACTTTGCCTCCTATATGTTGTTAGCCACCAGGTCCTATAGATTCTTTTCTCATAATATCACTTTCTTTTCATTTCCACGGTACCCATCTCTTTGATTTCCTTCCAGTCACCACTCCCCTTATCCCCTCAAGTTCAGATTATACAATGGTCTCTCTCTCAGTCTCCTCTGGCTGGCATAACAAATTAGTACAGACTGGTGGCTTAACCAATAAAAATTTATTTCTCACAGTTCTGGAGGCTGGAAAGTGCAAGATCAAGCTGCTGGCCAATTCAGTTTCTGGTGAGAGCTCTCTTCCTGGCTTGCAGACGGCTGATGTCTTGTTGTGTCCTCACATGAGAAAGAGAGAGAACACTCTGGTATCTCTTCCTCTTCTTATAAGAGTATCAGCCCTATCATATCAGGGTATCACACTTATGACCTCATCTAACCTTCAGCACTGCTTCACAAGCATATCCAAATACAGTCATATTGAGTGTTAGAAATTCAACATTTGAATGGGGGTTGGTTCGGAGGTGGACCAGAAACACTAGTTCATAACAGTCTCCTATCTGGTCTCTACCTCCCGAAATAAATTCTGCAATCTGCAGCCAGTTTCCCAGGAGACTGTAATCATTATGAGTCTCCATGGCTCAAAGTCTACTAAGGAGAAGTCTCCAAAATCTATGGTGTACAGAACAAGTATTTTAACCTGGTTACCACAGAGCCAATATCTAACACCTGAATGGGATTTGCTTTAGAGATCAAGAAATCAGAGCAATTTATGTCAGCACCTAGTTCTGATGTGGATATGTTCAAGTCCTCTAAAAAGTATAATTGCTGGGGTACCTGGGTGGCTCAGTTGTTAAGCATCTGTTTTCAGCTCAGGTCCTGATCCCAGGGTCAAGCCCTGCATCCGGCTCCTTGCTCAGTAGGAAGCCTGCTTCTCCCTCTCCCACTCCCCCTGCTTGTGTTCCCTCTCTCGCTATATCTCTGTCAAATAAATAAATAAAATCTTTAAAAATATATATATATATATAAAATTGCCTAGTATCAAATTCTAATACCCACTTTTCTAAGATGTTGTCTAATATAGCAAAATTTCTAATATATAAAGAAATTATCACTTTCCTAAATAAATTACTCCCTAACAGGTATACTGGGTATTTAAAAGCAAGCTGAATATTTTTACCTTCCTTCCCTACTAGAGAAGGTGAATGTTGTCTTAATATCACCTTTTATCTCCAGTTTGAGTCACATCATAGGCTTACAATAAATTTTTTAATTGAACTAGAAAGAATATCAATTCTCCAAGACAACTAATATATCATTAATGCAACAATCACTTAACAAGGAGTTTCAGCAAGAAGACAGGTAAGTCCTAATATGACTGAATTTAAACACACAAAAAACCTACATAAACAAGAATAGAAATTTAAAATCCTAGTAGATCCTTCCCAAAGAAATCCATGCAAAGTGGCTGAAACGCCCTTGTATTGGATCAGTATCAATATATCAGGATATTTTTTTCTAAATATCTGCTATGTATAAGCCACTGTAGTAATTAGTTCAGGGGATACAAAAAAGCTTAATACACAGTGTCAGCCCTCTTAACTCTTGCCTAGGAAAATGAGACAAATGTACAGGCAATATCCAACTTTTGAGACTAATTAACTTGGCAAGGGCACAATGCCAATGAAGTCATGGATTTAATCTGCTTATGTTAATTGGTGTGCTCTGTCCTCTAAATTCTGCATTGTAGAATGCTCCTGAATTTAAGGAGGGCCAGGCATTACAACATGGATGTAAAACTAAAAATTCATCATTACTTCTAGAAAATTAGTTCAGTATCACCGTCTTTGTTTATAAAAGGTAGCATTACCATGTACTTTGCTGATACAAATAAGTTTAAACAGATTGTACATGTGTAAATTTACTTTTTTTTTTTTTTAACTGAGCTTTGATGCATTAGAAAGAAAGAGTGCCTTTCTTAAGTCCCGAAATTCAGAATCATTTTCTGGTTGATACTAGAGAGGTGAGAAGAAGGTGGATCAATACAGGAAATGGTACCTGGTCTCTGAGATGGGGTAGCACTGAGCCAGGACGTTTAGGTAGGTCCCTGCCAAATGCGGCAGTGGTCCTGTATGACTGGTAAGAGAATGAAGGTGGGCTGCAGAGAAGACTTGATCACACCCGAGAGTTAGAATCGTACAGTATGGTTGGAAAACGGTTTGGTTCTACCTCACATTGACACAATCAGCATCTTAAAACTGATTCATCTGGTACTTAAAAGTGGGGCTAGGGAACTTCCAGTGAGGGATGCTTTGTGCAGAGCCTCCAAGATCCAGTCTCTCCCCAGAGCGGAGACACTTCCAGCAAAGGTTAATACAATGATTCTCAATCTTCTGAGTGCAGAGAGAAATTACCTGCAGACCCTGTCAAAAACTCAGGTTCCAGGGGCACCTTGGTATCTCAGTCGGTTGAGCATCCAACTCTTGATTTCGACTCAGGTCATGATCTCCGAGTCCTGAGATGGAGTGTACCTGGAATTCTCTCTCCCTCTTCCCCTGCCCCTCCCCCGACTCATGTGCTCATGTGCACATGTGCACGTGCTCTCTCTCTCTCAAAACAAAACAAAAAAACTCGGGTTCCAGAGACCCACATTCCAGGTATTCTGATTTAGTGGGTCTAAGGTAGTTTCTGGGACTCACTGCCAGTGAATATGATGTAAACTGTCGAGACTATACTTAGAAATCCTGGATTAGCGACTTAGAAAAATTAATTCACGTCAAAGACAAGACCTGATTTACTAGAAAGCTGTAAAGATATCCTTGCTAGAAAGATACAGGCAGCGGCGCCTGGGTGGCTCAGTCGGTTAAGCTTTGCCTTCAGCTCAGGTCATGATCCCAGGACCCTGGGATCGAGCACCACATCAGGCTCCCTGCTCCACAGGGAGCCTGCTTCTCCCTCCTCCTGCTCCTGTTCTCTCTCACTCTCTCTCGCTCTCAAATAAATAAAATCTTTTAAAAAAAGAAAGAAAGAAAGATACAGGCAGCAACATGAAACTTTCTCATATTTGGTAACCAAAATAATATCCCTCATCACCAATGTTTTCCTATACAATTATATATACACACTAAGATTTGAGCCTGTTATCTAGGACGGTAAATCAACACAGCAATTTATGAGAAGCTGTTTAACAGTCACAGCTGTATTTTTCTCATTTCAGATAAAAAGACATGAGTATAAACACCCACAAGCATGTGTTTAGTACAGTTACCCCAAGTAAGGATACTCCGTTCTTAGCTTTTGTGTAAAACACTTTGCTAATAGCATCTAGAAATTTAGGAGAAAGAAAACATAAATTCTTAGAAGTATTCAAGCAAAGCCCCCAAATTATTAGCAGCATAATCTACTCAAAGGCAAAAATATTCCCCTCATTTTTAGTATAGCACTCATCCATAAAGCCAAGATAATGTTGTTACAAATACTTATTATACACCTACCATGTGTGGAGTATTATTTTGGATGATAGGAATACAGTGGTGACTGTAACAAAGTCCCTGCCCCCCACAGAACTTAAGGTTCTAGAAGAAGATTTTTGGAATGATTTTATACATATATATGTCAATGTCCTATCTTCTTTTTAAATTTTTTCTTTAGATTCTTTAAGGTAATAATGTCCAATATTAGCCTAAAGAACTAACCACTACTTGAAATTCACTGATAAATTCACTGATATTTACACAAAAATATCTGTCCACTCCATCATATGGAACTTATAAAATTTCACATTTGTTTAAAACAGAATTAGATAGTGACCGTGTTTCATGCTGTAACACTGCAAGATTAAAAAATCAGTGTAGAATGTGAGTCCACCACTGGCCAAGATCAAACAGGATGAATCCTTATTTTAAAAAAAAAAAAAACCACACTTTAAATATATGCAATTTTGTCAATTATACCTCAATAAAGCTGGAAAAATTATAAAATTAGAATATTAGATAATAAAGATGATTTCTATTTACACTTTAATATTCTAAGGTAATTTTTCTGTAAATATGGCTGAGAGAAACATGAAATAAACTATTATAAGCTTTGATAAACCACACACACATGCAGAATTACTTAACACAAAATCAGCCTACCTGCACTTATTTTTTTGTGTGTAAAACTCTCTTCCAGAAGTTTAGCATAAGTCATTAGGAACCCTCCATGGTAACTAAAGAGATGCCCTTCACAGTAAGTCATGTACGGAAAAAGAATTCTAAAATTTCTATTCACTTATCCTTATTCACATATATCAAGTTTGTGTAACCATTAGATTACAGAAACACAAAAAAACTTTTTAAAAACTTTTTTATTGTTATGTTAATCACCATACATTACATCATTAGTTTTTGATGTAGTGTTCCATGATTCATTGTTTGTGCATAACACCCAGTGCTCCATGCAGAACATGCCCTCTTTAATACCCATCACCAGGCTAACCCATCCTCCCACCTCCCTCCCCTCTAGAACCCTCAGTTTGTTTTTCAGAGTGCATCGTCTCTCATGGTTCATCTCCCCCTCCAATTTCCCCCCCTTCATTCTTCCCCTCCTACTATCTTCTTCTTTTTTTTTTTCTTAACATATATTGCATTATTTGTTTCAGAGGTACAGATCACACAAAAAAAACTTTTAAAATACAACATATTATAGAGAAGTATAAAAAAGGCAAAAATTGATCTTAAGTCACAAAGTATTTCAGGTACAAAAATACTAAAATAACCTCCTTACAATACATCCCACATATGACTGTTACGTAGCTAGAAAACATAACTCATGACCAAAAAGTTCTCTTCCAACCCTAAGATTCCATGATTTTATAATATTGCTAAAATGCTCAAGTTTTCCTATGTAGGGGAAATGTGCCAATTTTAGTCACGGCCTCATCAGTTCTCTGACTTCACAAATCTCCTCTATAGCAATCCTTTATTGGTTTCCCAATGCCCAGTGAAAGAAGAGTGGGTCAGTTTGATATACATGTCAGTATAATGTTAATAACCAAATAGTAGGGGAAAGGGGGAGGCAGCATATATTGGAGTGGAAAGGACATGGTTTTAGTATCAGTCAAAACTGGATTCAACTTCTAGAGATGCCACCACTTAGTGGATGTGAGATGAAGTACGGATTTGAATTCTGATGCTCAGTTTCCTCTGCTATGAAATGAAGTTACTAAAAGGGACAAAATAATACACATGAAGACATTTTCATGGTGCTTATCATATAGTACTTGTGTTATGTTATCTCCCTTCTCGCTCTAGACAATTTTATTCTCTGTACTACCAGAGACCTAAGAACCATGACTAAGTGAACCAGCCCAGCAATACTTCCAGCATCCTATGCCCAGGTCTCATTTTTTACTAGGCTCAAAGATAAACCAAGGTAGCTATTAAAAGTTCAGTATTAATATCAACTCCTTGAGAAATGTGGACCACCAAAAAGAATAAATGATTAGAGAGAAGACAAAGTTTAGGCTTTCTAAGAAAGTACAAATTTCAGAGATGCTAAGTTTGATGGTTCATCTAGTAAAATTCTAGACAGATGGCTTATAATACTTAAAAAACAAAGATGTTCCACACTGCCCATCCCTAAGAAGAAAGGTAAAAATCTGGCTATGTGTATATTTATGTGCACATGCACTTAAAGGGTTTTAGATCAAGAAAGCCCAAGATAGAATATATTTAATTTCTTCAGGACTGACAAGAATGACTCCAGCTGATGTTGCTAATATTTATCAGGATATTCTATATGCCAGGCACTATGACAGGTGATTTATATTATGTCATATAGCCCCATGAAGCAGGTACAATTATTAGGAAACCAAGGGTCAAAGAGGTTAGGTAACATGCCCAGTATTACACAGATAACAAGAGATAGGAGACACAATTAAAATCCAAATCAGTTTGACTCTGGAATGCAGGCTGAACAACTATACTTCATTTTCTTTAGGAAACATCTCATGAAATTATTTGAAATGACTGAAAATAAGAGGGGGGAAAACAAAACTAGGTATTAACACTAGATAAAATGGGAACCAGATATTAGGTAGATCTAGAGACAGATATACAGCCATATTCAAAATGTGCTAATTAAATAAAGCAAAATCCATTTGAAGGAGGCTTTTGCGAAGTTCTGTTCTTGGTACTCTTCTGTTTAAGTCATTATTTCTGACTTGAAAGACAACAGAGAGGGTAAGCTTTTCAAATCTATAACATGATTCAAAAAGATCACATAAAGTTAGAAGGAAGGGCCACTGAGTGTGATTAAATTTTACAGGAATGACTGTAAAACCCTGCAATAAAGTTCAAGAAATTGATTTTCCAAGTTCAGAACAGAAAATATCTGGTTGAAAAACAGTTCAAAAACAACAGACTTGAAAAAGTTCACTACAAAGCCAGGGTAACACTGCTGTTCAAACAGATAAGCCTAGCTGAGACGGCACTAATGGAAGCACATTATCTAGATACAGCAACTACTAGTCTTGTTGTACTATGAAAGCTCACACTAAGCCAGAGAATACTATGTCTAAGTCCAACAATTACCCTAAAGGTGTAAATTTTTGTGTCTTCTTTTTTAATAGTGGCCTTAACTGATATGATAGTCCAAACAGCTCTATCTCACCTATAATTAAAAAGCCTCTACCTTCCTATGTACAAAGAGGACATTAATAGGTCAGAAGTCCATTGTTACAGGGATTTGAAAAGTGCCAAAGCCCAAGTATGTTGTTGTAGTGGACCAACCAAGATGATGGGGTATTTGAAAACCAAAGTAAATGAAGAAGTAGCCTCCCATCCCCATGCCCTCCCTATCCTATAACCGTTTAATTTTCTTCATGGCATTTATTAAAGTCTAAAGTTATCTTATTTTTTACTTGTCGGTATCTTAATTTGAAATACTTTTTGTTTACCTCTATTTTGACATAAGCCTTATGAGAAAAGAGAGCTAACCATTCATGTTTATCACTATATTCCAAGTATTTCAAATAGTGACTTGTACATAAGAGGTGCTCAATAAATAGTTACTGAATAAACTAAATGAGCAAAGTGTGGGGAAATAAAGATGCTTAATCTGGGAAGAGAAGGAAGATATAAAAGCAATTTTCATATATCAGAAGAGTCATGTCAAAAAGGGAGACGACTTATTTCTGTTTTTCTCCTGAGAGAAAAAAGATCAAAATACTGGACATTTCAACAAAGAATTGGATTCACAATTAGGAAGCATCTTCTAAGTCACAGAGCTGTCCAACAATTGAAGAGGCCACCTTACTAGTTATGAAAGGATTCTTAGGGGTAAAGGCTGTGTACATAAATTATCAGTTAACCTAAAACTCCTATGACTCAAAGTACAGTAAGAATATAATAAAACTAGGGGCGCCCAGCTGGCTCAGTTGGAAGAGTAAGCAACTTTTGATCTCAGGGTCGTGAGTTTGAGCCCCATGCTGGGTGTACAGATTATTTAAATAAATAAATATTTTTTTAAAGAATATGATAAAACTATACAAGAAGACTGAAACAAGTGTTCAAAGTGGTTACTCAGAAAAGGTATCTTAAAAGGCAGTAGACAGAATCAGTACCAAAAAAAAGAATCAGTACATATTGGATTTTGAATGAAATGAAATGGGAAGAGAAGGAGAAGAAAAAAGGTCTGGTGGTCTTTTTTCAATGAGCATTTATTAAATTAAAATTTAAAAAATATAACTTTTAAAAAAATAAAAAATAAATTTAAAAAATGAGCATGAATTAAATACACAGATGCCAAGCCAGAAATCTAGAAAAATACTGGTACCAGTGAAATTAACAAGAAAACAAAACAGAAATGGTCAGTTGAAGCTGGCAGTAATGAATTGCCCATATAACTCTTTGGGTTTCAATTTTTATGAGAAATCCAGAATAGGAAGACTAGATACATTTGACTGAGTACAGGTACAAGGCCAGATTTAGAGAGCTCCATTTCAGATCATTAATAAAAAGATGGTAGTTCAATCCCTGAGAATGGACAAGCTTTCTGTGGAAATATTCAAAGAAAACAGTAAATTAGGGATGGGGAGAGCATCACAAAATTGTATCTCTGTAAGGATCATTTTTAAATGTCATCCAATCATTCATTTGTCCTTGGGCAGAATTGCACTTAAATAAAAACTCCAAAGGTCATTATCTTTCATCTTCTTAAAAATCTCCACTGAAAGGCATTCTTAAAAATCCCCCTGCAAAATACATTCCAAATGTTAAAGATATATGTATTAAAATCTTTTTATATTTTAAATGTAGTTTCAGAATACAAATGATAAAATTTCTTATAGTACATGGTATCAAATAATCAAATATTAAATTATATTTGATTTGTTAAATGGACAAGCAGAAGGACTTACACAGTTTTTTCCTGGCCTTTTAAAAATGTATAATTATATATATAGTATAAGCTTAGAAAAAAACATATATTTTTTAGACAAGTCCAAAATATCTATTTGTATTACATCAAATCAAGCCCTTCTCACACCGTGAAAAAAGGTTTCTGCCCTGATGTTCTAAAATAAACAGTTATCTTTCTGCATCAACTTAAATAGGACATCATAAGTCATGAAATTTAAATTATGAAGATTTAGTTCTTTTCCAAATTGTGATTTGTTATTACTAATTCTCTTCTCAACACAATCATAAACATAAAACATTTATTTTAAAATAAATATAAAAATTAGAGAAAAATTAGGTTCTATAAGTTGTATAGCACCTTTATAATTTAGCCATTTGGAAGTCTGGAATCTACAAAATCAGTAAATATTTTACAATGAGTAATCAAGAGGAAAAAGGAGATACAACTGTTAAATATTCTTTTTTATAAAAAAGATTTTATTTCTTTATTTATTTGACAGAGAGAGACACAGTGAGAGGGAACACAAGCAGGGGGAGTGGGAGAGGGAGAAGCAGGCTTCCCGCTGAGCAGGGAGCCCGATGCAGGGCTCAGTCCCAGGGCCCTGGGATCATGACCTGAGCTGAAGGCAGACGCCTAACGACCGCCCCAATATTCTTATCAAATTATATAACTGAAACTGTTGTTTAGAAGAAATCAACATAAGTGGTAAAGTATTTCAGATGAAAGGTCTACCGGTTATGTAAAAATAACAAGTCTAACCTCATCAAAAAGTGCCATGTTCAAAGTTATTTCTATGAGCATGAAAAGAATCAAATGACTCCCCTTGGTATACATTCTAAGAAACTGTATCCGACCAAGATCCTAAAAAACCTACACTATACATATATTCTAGCAAATGTCAACATAACATAATGTATAGAAAAGAGTTAATATAGCAGGCCTGAGACTGTCTACCCATGGAACTGCCTCCTTGCAAGGCTGGCCCTTGGTTGGCTTCCGGCAATGTGGCTAATAAACAGTTTCCCACCATGATATAAAACTTTAACTAAATGACCATGCCTGGACTGTTTGTGCAAACAAAATTGTTGATGCTAAATATCTGCCTTCTTTCTGGAAGTCTGAAATTTTGGTTGACACAAGGCAGAGAGTGCCTACATGACCAGTCTCCAATAAAATCCTAGAGCTTCACTGGTACGCGATAAGTTGTGCATGTTGTCACAACTCACTGGAGGAATGAAGTGTGTGCTGTGATCCACTGGGAGAAGACTCGCAAATGCTTCTGTCTGGTTCCCACTGCTAGTTTTACTTTGTATTCTTTTGCTGTAATAAATCTTAGCCATGAGTACAACCATATGCTAAATCTTATGAGTCCTTCCGACAAATCACCAAACCTGGGAGTAGTTTTGGGGACCCATGACCAATATAGTTTGAGATTGTTCGACTTTTAAATATCAATTATCGGGAGTTACTCATTAAAAATGTTCATCACATCTGCAGATGGCAAAAGTTTAATGAATACGTTGGAAGATACAATGAAGTTTTTAAAAGGCTGGAACAACTGAGCCAAACTCTAACGAGATGAAATTTAAAGGAGATAAAGATAAAATTGTGCTTTAAAAAACCCACAAACTATTGTACATGTAAGAAGAAGGAACATATAATTAAGCAGGTGTGAAAAAGACTTAAGGGTTTATTGAAAATAAACTCAATATGTTAAGTGATAAAATATAACTACCAAAGGTACCTAATTTCTGTGCTGAATAAATAGCAGTATGTTATATAAATGAAGGAAGAATGAAAACCCCATCCTCTTTTGTTAATTGTCATATCACATACAGAACATTATATTCAGCTCAGAGCACCATTTAAAGAAGGATGTATTTGAGCACATTCAGGGAAAAGCTGGTGATGAGCTTCAAAACAGTATTTTACGAGTAATGAATGGTTCAAGAGTAAGAGAAGACTTTTCTAAGAAACAACAGTTCTACTAATGGATACAGAAGGTTCTTGGGCAAACTAGAAATTTTAATTCTTTTTTAAAAAAGATTTAATTTATTTGAGAGAGAGAGCGTGTGCAAGCACACGAGCAGAAATGGGGTCAGAGGGGCAGAGGGAGAGGGAGAAGCAGGCTCCCCACTGAGCAGGGAGCCCAATGTGGGGCTCAATCCCAGGACCCCGGGATTATTACCTGAGCCGAAGGCAGACAATTTTTTTTTTTAAAGATTTTATTTATTTATTTGACAGAGAGAGAGAGACACAGCGAGAGAGGGAACACAAGCAGGGGGAGTGCGAGAGGGAGAAGCAGGCTTCCCGCGGAGCAGGGAGCCCAATGCGAGGCTCGATCCCAGGACCTGGGATCATGACCTGAGCCGAAGGCAGACGCTTAACGACTGAGCCACCCAGGCGCCCCCCCGAAGGCAGACATTTAACTGACTGAGCCACCCAGGTGCCCCTAATTCTTTCTATATAATCATGGTGGGAAGAAATCAGAGATTCATTTCAGCTGAATATAATAAAAGTTATCCCAAATCCAAAGCTACCTCAAAGTACATTCACCCTCCTTAAAAACACATATTCAAAGCCTTTAAGTCTACTGAATGCTGACCGTGGAAGGAAGAATTAAATTAGAGTGGATACCTATATTAAATGATACCTGTATTAAATAATCTTTCAACTCTTATACTCTTTTCCATAGCTTCCCCATTTACACTCTACTAGAAGGGCAGAGAGGAAAAAGATTTTGAAGTAATCTTCAGTCCAACCATGCCATCAACTGAGTTGGGCGGGAAAAGGGGAGAGACCCAAAAATACAGTTAATCTGGACAATTTCATTCCATTCCACTAAAAAATACATGACTTACTATATACAGAGTACTTTACACTCAGCTCAACAAATAATCATTATATACAAAACACTCTGAAGAAACACATGTAAAAAACACAATGAGGAGAAAAGACTTATAAGCAACCCTGCTACTTAGACATCCACCCCAGGTTTGACTTCTCCAAAGTGATAAAAGCCACTCAATTGCTAACCACAGCTGAGGTTATCACTGTGGGAACTATACCCATGGTTTTTAGGGAAATCCTCAGTATCAAAACTAGGCCTGGGGTTCTCAGCCCTTAAGAGCTGAAGTCTTGATGTCCACATACATTCCAAGGACACAGGGTTCGAAAGTCTCCAATTATAAAAAAAATCCTCCCCTAAAATGAGAGAGGCCGGTAGGGTTATTACTGCTAGAGGATGAAGAGTACAATGGAAAAAATGTTCTAAATCTTTCTCAAACTCCACTATAGAAGTGGTCATGTGGCATACACAGCCTTCAAAGAAAGAGACGATGCTGATAAAAGCACCAACAATGGGAAAACAGCACTGACAGAATTCAGTTTTTTGGCTTAACAAAGCAGAAGCACCAAGTAAATGGTAAGCTAATAAAAGTGAGAAGATGATCTGAGCTCAAATATCTGAAATAAAGAATTTGGACACTTTGGTTTAAATGTGGCTGAGCAGACCCATCCTAGTTACTTTTTTTGTTTTTAAGTGGAGAAGAAAAATACCATAAAAAACCACATTAATAAAGCAACCTTTGATAGGGACTAGGAGGCAATAAAGTGAAAAATTAATTACCTTAATTCACTTGTTAATGTAGAATTGCTGCTGGCAAGTTTGTAGTGAAATAACCTAGTTTGATAGTTATTGGTGTGAAGAAAAACTGGCTCACTCCCTTTGAAAAGCAACTGGCAATATATGCAAATAATCTTAAAATATCTTACACAGTTTGACTTAGTATTTCTCTTTCTTAAAAACTGTAGGAAAATAATACTAAATACAGACAAAGTTTCATTTATAAAGATGCTTGTAAAGAGTATGCAATAACGTGGAATAATGCTTAAGATATGAATACATAAATACATTTAAAAATCCTTATCATAGAGCTGCACCTAGGTGGCCCAGTCGGTTAAGTGGCCGACTCTTGATTTCGGCTCAGGTCATGATCTCAGGGTCGTGGGATCCAGCCCTGCACTGAGCCTCCTCAGTGAGGAATCTGTTTATCCGTCTCCCTCTGCTCCTCCCCCCCCACTCTCTCTTTTCCTCTCTAAAATAAATAAATAAATAAAATCTTTAAAAAAAAAACCAACACAGTGGATTAAAAAAAATCCTTCACACAGAAAAGGTCCTAATCCATAGTGAAAATATGGAATGAAAAAAAACTGAAAAGTTGTTCCAATTATATACAGATAATGGAATTATGGGTGATTTATTCTCTTTTTTGTCCTTTTATATATTCCCTGTATTTCCTTAAGAAGATGACTTCTTTAAAAATTAAAAATAAAAACAACTAAAATAAACCTTGATTGAGGATGAAAAGGGGAAATTAATTACGTAAAAGGGATAAGAATTAAGAGGCAGAATTATGGAAAGGCAAGTTGCTGAATATATGAAGAAATACAGACAATATCCTAACACTCAAATTAACTCTGTAAGAAATCCCTAAGGTCTTCCTTTAGGAACCTGCCATCCATCGACTCCTCTGAAAAAGGCAAGAAGACCCAATGATCCTTTGGAGAGCTTTCACTTAAAATCAAACTAACGGAAACCTGGTAATTTGCTGTTGTTTATTATTCAGCTTTATGTGAAATTATCCTATTCATTAAAAAAAATTATTTTTAAATCCACTGTAATTAACATACAGTGTTGTTAGTTTTGGGTGTACCATATAGTGATTAAAAAATTCTAAACATTATTTAGTGCTCATCACACGCTAAGTGTGCTCTTTCTCCCCTTTGCCTTTCACCCATCCCCCCACCCGCCTCCTTTCTGGTAACCACCAGTTTTTTCTCTATATTTAAGAGTCTGGTTTTGGTTTTGTTTTTTCTTCATTCATTTGGTTTCTTTAGTAGTTTTATTAAGTTTTTAATTTTAATTTCAGTATAGTTAACATATGGTCTTTTTTTTTTTTAAGATTTATTTATTTTGGAGAGAGAGAAAGAGAAAGCATATGCAAGCAGGGGCAGAAGGGCAGAGGGAGAGACAGAGAGAGAAACCCAAGCAGACTCTATACTGAGCACGGAGCTCAATCTCATGACCCTGAGATCACAACTTTAGCCAAAACCAAGAGTCAGACGCTCAACTGACTGTGCCACCCAGGTGTCCCAACATATAGTCTTATGTTAGTTTCAGGTGTACAATATAGTGATTCAACAATTCTATACATTACTCAGTGCTCATCATGATTAAGTGTACTCTCTAATCCCCCCCCACTAACTTCCCTTGTAACCATCAGTTTGTTCTCTATAGTTAAGAGTCTGTTCATTGGTTTGCCTCTTTTTTTTCTGTTTGTTTTTACCTTAATTTCCACATGAGTGAAATCATATGGTATCTGTCTTTCTCTGTTTATTTCACTTAGCATTATACCCTCTAGATCCATCCACGTTGTTGCCAATGCAAGATATCATTCTTTTTTATGGCTGAGTGATATTCCTATTCATTTTTGACAGAAAATATATGACAAATAAATTACTGAGGTGTTCAGCTAGACTATATAGGGTTCAAATAATGGCTCTCCTACCTCAGTGACTTGGAACAGTACCTAGTGCATAAAAAGCATATATAAGTGTTCGTTTTTATTCTTATTGAAGAAGTATATCTTCAATATAAATGTCGAGATCATTCATTCATTTTCTAGTCCAGCTGACTAAACTTGAGAAAAGCCAAAACTTTCTGATATCTTAGTTTAAAACACCATTAGTTGGATCTAGCATTTTACCCATGTTAGAAAATTTCCTGATGTCTGGATGAATCAGGTTGAAACTAGCAATCATCCTTATGAGATCCCTAGCAATTATAAAAGTACAACATTCTATTATTATGTGCATACCATATAAAAAGTATTTATAACGTCTTATACTAGACGTCAGGAAATTTTTTTCTGAAAGGGTCAGACAGTAAATATTTTAGGTTTTGTAAGACATACAATCTCTGTCACAATAACTTAACCCTGCCATTATGGTACAAAAGCAGTCACAGGCAACATATAAATGAATGGACACAGCTATGTTTCAATAAAACTTTATTAACAATAGTAGGCAGTGGGCTTTAATTTGTCAACTCCTATCTTATACTAGTTATCCATATGTAGTCCATGTATCTCCTAATAGTCTATATGCTCTTGGAGAACTGCAAATTTGTTTTACTTATAAATCTCATCATTTTGCATAGAATTTAGTATAGTCCCTCACATATAGTAACAACCTAATAAAGAATGAATAAATAAATATCAGGTCCACATCATTTGATTAGCTTGAATGACAGACAAGTTAAAACCCACCTGTCATAAAGACAGCCATCATAAAGAGAGATTCACCTATAATCAGGTGACAAATATTAGAAAAAAACAAATCTAAGAAGTAGTGTCTAGGATGATGCTTGAGTTGATAGAATGTGTCCCATGTGCAATCCCTCAAGTTGTATCGACCAATGTTAATGTTTTTGTCCTAGTCTCAAAGCTTATACTTTACATCTAAACTAATTATTTTACTCTAATCAGATTTAACCCATATAAAAGAACATTTTCTTTGTAATATACTGCATCTCGAAGTATTCCCATAATGTTTTTGTATTGTGTTGAATATTGAACACTGCCCTTCCTTTCACTTTAATAACTTCTCAAATATCCCAAGGTATCCTCTGAGACTTCAGAATCTAAACATGTGGCCAAATATTTAGGTCAGTTCATCTTTTTAAATGCACCGGTCCAGGGACCCTGGGTGGCTCAGTCAATTAGGCATCTGACTTCGGCTCAGGTCATGATCTCGGGGTCCTGGGATCAAGCCCTGCATCAAGGACTCCGCTTGCCCCTCACCCTGCTCATGCTCCAGTAAACAAATAAATGCACCGGTCCCTTTAATTCCTCAATCTATTGTACTGTTCCTAAGACTTTTCCGCAAACTCTCCCTCAAATCCTGGAAATTAGATGATCTGCCCTCTTGCTTGCTTCCCACAATTCAGTAAGTTATTCTTTGGACCTAGGATCAGGAGTATTACAAACCACAATTTATACTCTGCACATAAAACACAATCCATAAATATTCATTGTCCTAATTTGTCAATATGGAATGCAAATTAAGATTTCAAAAATTTGTATTATGCAATGACTTACTTTGTAAGTCATTTTAATTAGTACTATAAATTAAGTAGTAACAATCACAGAAACTTTAAATTTGTAAGAAAATAAACTTTTCAAATAACTGAGTTGAATTTATTTACTTCAATTGCTGCATATACTAGAAACTAAGGAAATGTTCCATCTAAGGACATTTATAAGACAATCCTGTGTTAGACTAAATTAAGTTCCTTTAATTTTTCTGTAACCATTTTTATTTCACTGAAATAAAACTGAATCATATATTAGAAGGATTTTATTTAAAATGTCACTGATTCATGGGATGCCTGGGTGGGTCAGTCAGTTAAGGATCCAACTCTTGTTTTCGACTCAGGCTGTGATCTCAGGGTCATAGTATGGAGCCATGCACTGGGCTCCACGCTCAGTGCAAAGTCTGGTTGAGATTCTCTCTCCCTCTGCCCCTCCCACTTGCACGTGTTCTCTCTCTCAAATAAATAAATCTTTAAAAATAAAATAAAATAAAATAAAATAAAACATCACTGAATCAGACTGATCTCTGATTTCCTGGGTATTATTTTATATACTAAACACAAAACATATATAAAGCACTATAGCCAGCAATGTCAAAACCTTTTCCATCATAATGCTTCAGAAAAACCCATCCTATGATGACTTCAACCATACTGCAAATCCATTACAAAGAACATTCAGAATATGGGGTGCCTGGGTGGCTCAGTCGTTAAGCGTCTGCCTTGGGCTCAGGTCATGAACCCGGGGTCCTGGGATCGAGCCGTGCATCGGGCTCTCTGCTCAGTGGGAAGCCTGCTTCTCCTTCTCCCACTCCCCCTGCTTGTGTTCCTGCTCTCGCTCTCTCTCTCTCTGTCAAATAAATAAATAAAATCTTAAAAAAAAAAAGCATTCAGAATATAAAGTGCATGGCTATGACATGTTTACTTTTCAAAAGCAGCTTTACATAAAGATAGTGTGATTTTTGACGGTTCTTCATCATTACAGTGCTTTAAATACACAGCTAATGTTATTCAACTCAGCCTATATATCTCTTAATATATTTAGCAGATGATTGTTGTGGGGTTTTTTTGTTTTTTGTTTTTCTGGTTGTTTTTTAATATTTTATTTATTTATTTAACAAAGAGGGAGAGAGAGAGAGGGATCACACATAGGCAGAGCAGCAGGCAGAGGGACAGGGAGAAGCAGGCTCCCCGCTGAGCAGAGAGCCCGATGCGGGGCTCAATCCCAGGACCCTGGGATCATGACCTGAGCCGAAGGCAGATGCTTAACTGACTGAGCCACTCAGGCTCCCCTGACTGTTGTGTTTTTAAAAGATGTAAATTTTCATTACCCTCTATGGACTAGAAATTGTTTTAAGAAATATCAAAACAATGAGCAGTGCTAATAATACATCTTATTAACATTTTCTATGATCTCAAAATCTCATCTACAACATACAGTTAATTTTAAGGTAATGATTCTTCATAAGTTAAAAGTTAAAATTTCACATAGAATTTTTCCTGTATCAACTAAATAATTCTTCATTTTCTACTCAAGGAAGAAGGGTCAGGTCATTCAACCACCAGCCATCCATAAATACATTATTCAAGAGCCTTATCACAAAGATATACGCTCACTAGTATCTCTGTCTTGCTATATGATCTTGTTAGTGTCACTTAAAAATCTTACCTCAGATTTCTATATGTGAAATGAGACAGTGCTTACTCACAGAAGCTTTTAGAATACATCTAATTAATAATGTCAAGGGTATTACACATGTTCAAAAGCATTTTAAGTTCTTTTCAAATTTTAACTTGAAGTCTTTTCTAATAATTTCTTAATCCTCAGATTTGATAGGAGAGGCACATACTTGTCTCCATTTTCCTCGTGGTACACTGAATCATTTGAATATATCCCATCATGGTAATCTTGCTAAAGAACATTGCTTCAAATCCTAATATGTCTTCTATAGAAGATGTGTACCTTTAATTATTGCAAAAGTAATTAAACATGCTACAATGACTGCACATCAAAAATGCCAGGATTTTTCCCCCTAAATTTGTAATGTGGTAAAAGCATTAAAACAACCCCCTGCCCTCCCCCCCACTGCCCCCCCCCACACACCTTTATTTGTCCCTGTGCTACCAATGGATGTCCTGGACTTCAAAATTTACAAAAGTAAATCCCAATATAGTCCTCTAATAAATTTTAAGTCTGTTCAATTGTGTTAAATCACATTTAGAAAAAGGGCTGATACATGAAATTGATGACTGAAATAACAGAAGCCATCACAAGACCTTTTTAGTAACATGACATCACAAATACAAATCTTCAAAATGCACTTTTCCAGATTTCTTTCCAAATAAAAACACCTAGAAATCCAGTAAAGTTTTAAAAGATCTTGGAGATGTAATACATTTTTTAAAAAATTGCCTTGGGACAAGAGAAGTAGGGAGTGAGAGAAAACTAATCCTTGGGATGTTATGTTTTCCTCAAAATCTATTTGAAAAGAGAAATCAAATTCTATCTCACTATAATTTTTAATTTCAATACAAATTACATTTAAACCTAGGTATACATTATACAGAAGTTATTTTCTTAGAAACAGAAAACTATGATCTATTTTAAAATTGGTAACTTCAAGCAATTCCAAAAACCAAAATTTGAATCCTTTCCTTGCCAAGATAATAAAGAAAAATCCAAATATAATTTAATTTAAATTAGATTTAAATATATTAAAACATTAAACAAGGATTTTCAGGATTTTTTACCTGCTTTTTCAGAAATTCTTTTAATATTCCCCAATCTGTCACTTACAATATCAATTTTACCAATTTAATATTTTTAATTATAAAATTCCTGACAGAGTATAACATGAAGAGGCTATTAGTATAAAATGTACAACTTAACAATATCTATTTTAAACTTGAAACTCTCTTAGGAACATAAGTAAAGTAAATGTTTTACATTACAGAGTTTATACGCGTCTCGTATAACCTCAGACAAGTGCACTGGTCATTTCTTGCTGCAATGCATTCATTGCATTAGTGTACACTGCATTCAAAGATACATTTGTATTCACTGTGTTGAAGCAAAAATAACTCAAGAATATCTAATATTGCATCAAATATCTCAGAAAATTTTCTCTGAAGTAAATATTACAGAAATCAGAAAACTATATGGACTATCTTAAAGAAATGGAAAGATATTCCATGCTCATGGATTAGAAAAACAAATATTGTTAAAATATCTACACTACCCAAAGCAATCTTTGCACTTAATGAAATCCCTATCAAAATACCAGGAGCATTTTTCACAGAACAAACAATTCTAAAATTTGTATGGAAACACAAAAGACCCTGAATAGCCAAAGCAATCTTGAGAAAGAAAAGCAAAGCTGGAGGCATCACAATTCTGGACTTCTAGTTATATTACAAAACTGTGGTAATCAAGAAAGTACAGCATGGGCACAAAAATAGACACAGATCAACATTACAGAATAGAAAACCCAGAAATGAACCCACCACTATATGGTCAATTAATCTCCAACAAACCAGGAAAGAATATCCAATGGGAAAAAGACAGTCCCTTCAACAAATGGTGTTGGGAAAACTGGACAGCAACATGCAGAAGAATGAAACTGGACCACTTTCTTACACCATACACAAAAGTAAACACAAAATGGATTAAAAACCAAATATGAGACCTGAAACCATAAAAACCCTAGAAGAGAACACAGGCAGTAATGTCTCTGACACTGGCCATAGCAACTTTTTTCTAGCTAGATCCCCAAGGCAAGGGAAATAAAAATAAAAATAAATTATTGGAACTACATCAAAATAAAAAGCTTCTACACAGCAAAGGAAACAATCAACAAAATTAAAAGACAACCTGGAATGGAAGAAGATATTTGCAAATGACATATCTCATAAAGGGTTAGTATCCAAAATATATAAAGAACTAATACAACACCCAAAAAACAAATAATCCAGTTAAAAATGGGCAGATGACATGAACAGATATTTCTCCAAAGAAGACATCCAGATGGCCAACAGACACATGAGAAGATGTTCATCATCACTTACCATCAGGGAAATGCAAATCAAAACTACAATGAGCTATCCTCATACCTGTCAGAAAGGCTAAAATCAATAACACAAAAAACAACAGATGTTGGTGAGGATGTGGAGAAAAAGAAAACTTCTTGCACTGTTGGTGAGAATGCAAACTGGTGCAGCAACTATGGAAAACAGTATGGAGGTTCCTCAAAAAGTTAAAAATAGAACTACCTTATGATCCAGCAATTGCACTACTGGGTATTTACCCAAATAATGCAAAAACACTAATTCAAAAGGGTACATGCACCCCTGTTTATGGCAGCATTATTTACAATAGTCAAGATATGGAAGCGGCCCAAGTGTCCACTGATTGGTGAACGGATAAATGAGATGTGATATATATATATAATGGAATATTATTCAGTCATAAAAAAGAATGAAATCTTGTCATTTGCGATCACATGGATGAAGCTAGGGAGTATAATGCTAAGCGAAATAAGTCAGAGAAAGACAAATACCATATGATCTCACTCATGTAGAATTTAAGAAAATAACAAATGAGCAAAGGGGGAAAATGAGAGAGACAAACCAAGAAATAGACTCTTAATTATAGAGAACTGATGGTTACACAGAAGAGGAGGGTGGGGACTGGGTTAAGTACGTGATGGGGATTAAGGAGTGTACCTGTGATGAGCACTGGATGATGTATGGAACTGTTGAATCACTATATTGTACACCTGAAACTAATATAATACTTTATGTTAACTAGTTGGAATTAAAAACTTAAAAAAAACTATATAGATTATCTTCAAAAGAAAATAATATTGAGACATAATTGGATAATGTTACTTGAAAAACCAACAAAAACTGTTTTGTGAAATGTCAAAATATTTTTTTATTTTTTTTAAAGATTTATTTATTTATTTGAGAGAGAGAGAGAGAGAGCACACATGAGCAGGAGAAGGGACAGAGGGAGAGGGAAAGGAAGAATCTCAAGCAGACTCCATGCTGAGTGCGGAGCCTGATGTGGGCTCAATCTCAAAACCTGAACCAAAATCAAGAGTCTGACATTTAATCCCAGGCGCCCCTCAAAATATTTTTAAAATAGCATTCTTTTTTTTCAACATTCTTTTTAAAGATTTTTATTTATTCATCTGAGAGAGCGAGAGAACACAAGTGGTGGAGGAGGGGCAGAGGGAGAGCGAGAAGCAGACTCCCCACTGAGCAGGGAGTCCAACATGGGGCTCGATTCCAGGACCCCGGGATCACTACCTAGGCCAGAGGCAGACACAACCAACTGAGCCACCCAGGCACCCCTCAGTGTTCTTTTTAATAAAACAATTTACTTTTTCTGATTATAAAAGAAGTAAATGTTATTCTAAAAAAATTAAACAGAACATGAATAAAGAAGACTCAATCACTTCACTTTTAATATTTTAAAACACAACCATTTATACTATTAAACAAGGTTATGAATATTTTAAATTATAGAGCAGAACTAGCACTGGATAAAACTCATTTAGAAGAAACACTGAAAAGGGAATCTGGTTGTTTTGTTTTGTTTTCTTTTCTTTTCTAGTCATTTTGTTTTCCTCAATGTCTATATATTTGGTTGTAGAGTATGCCACTTTCTACATAGTCTTCTTAATCCAAAAAAAAGTTTTGTTCAGGGAGAAGAGCAACTGTTGGAATCTACACATCAGAATATCACATCAACTCAGTACACTGTACTCAGTACAACTCAGTACAACTCAGTTCCTATGCATTGCGATGGCCCAACCTGAACATGTTATACTAGCAAATTCCCCACATCTTAATCTCCTTTATTTATCACACAATTATATCTTTTTCATATCTAATGATTAGCTTCCAGGGTGGAAAGAGATAGAGGAAAGTCCTTCAAAGCAACAACTTCATTTATTTCTAAACTCATAAGTCAGTGGTATATGTACAAGGAACTTGTTGGTTAATCTTTGTTTCTTCCAGGGAACAGGTATGTAACAAAATACATACAGTAAGTGTGTAAATTCCATTTCAGTAAGTGAAGAAAAATAAAATAAAAAGACAAATGGCAAAACATTCCTGAACAATCCGTTCCTACTACTGCCAACCTGACAAAAGAAAAATGTTTAAGCATATTTTAATACAACCAGGTAAGGAGGTAAGTCAATCTCAGAATCATCCCAACAACTGCTTGCTAGTTTATCCTTAATCTCAAATGTCTTCATGAATAGTATTCCTGGAAAATGAGCTTTCAGAAATTATGGAAGTTTTCTATATTTAAAAACACCTGAATTTAAGCCAAAATCTGAGTTTAAACAGATAGGGAAAAATGCCATTTTAGGAAGCTCTTCAACTCAATGGATTAATTCTGTTATAAAATGTATATTGGAATTAGTGATCTTTAAATTGTGATGGCAACAAATATGGCAGCCACAGTGAAAAGGAGCTACCACATTCTGAACATTTTCTATGTGCCAGGAGCCATGCCAAGCACATAGACTACATTATCTTGTTTAGTCCTCAAATCCAGCCTAACAGGAGGGTACAAGTCTCTGGGTTTTACTGATGAGAAAACTGAGGACTTGGTATCTTACCTAGGTACAAACAGCTTCTGCAGGCCAGGATTTCAGTCCAGGTTTCATACACTGGTGGGTTATAAAGACTTCCAACACTACATAACTTTAGAAATGACTCCACAGATAATAGAACCTCCAGTAATAGACTACAGCGTTATTGTTTGGCTGTCACTTATAACCAAATTGGATAATTACCACCAAATACAATATAATGATGAGAATAATGGTTATGCTTTCTATTCTTAAAACACATTAATCTAAAAAAGACAGAGTGGTTTCAAAATAAGTATTATCTTATTATATAAACACACATTAAAATATGTCAAAAGGAAGTTAAGTGGCTTGCCTTCCAGTTGCATGTGAAACATTATAATAAATGAAAAATCTAAACCTAGAACTTGCCTTATAGAGGCTCCCCCTGCAGCCTAGAGTAAAGCTTTCCTTCTCTACTCTCCTTCATCAAAAAATTTTTTTTCTATAGGAAATTTACAGAGATCTGAAGAAACTATTCAACAAAAACTTAACAAAAGTGAATAAAGGCAATGTCAAGGAAATGCTATGTCCTAGGGTTTCTGTTTGATTATAGACTAAACTGGCAAGTTTGGGCTTACCAGATTGGTGTTTTAATAAAAGAAATTTGTAAGATCAAGGAAAAAGATATCACAAGACATGGAAAGGACTAAAGCAAAAGATTTAGGCGAGGAAAAAGAAATAAAACTCAGAGAAATTTTGTAAGGACAAGGTACAGACAGAGGTACAAAGGTGTGAAAGCTTTTGAGGAAAAAAAAAAAGAAAGAAAGAAAAGCAGTAGAGCAGAATGGTTCAATGCATAGGCTTTAGCTCCAACCCAGCTGAGTGTGAATGAACCTCTGTTACTGACTGAGTGACCTGGCATTAATCACCCTTCTTTAGTTTGCTCATCTCTAGGATAAGAATAATAAAAGTACCTATCTGAAAGGGCTGTAGTGAGGATTAAATGTTATAATGTATGTAAAACTTAACAGTGTTAAAACTTGACACATAACTGTTATTATCATGAGGAAAAGCCAGAAGAGGAAAATGCAATAAACACAGCCTCAGATTTCCTCTACAGAGATCTACTGAGTCCTTTCTAACTCTATTTACACACCAAACTAAAGGAATCAAAATCTGATTCCCAAATAATGCATATCATGTTGAAGATTCTATTTGTGACAGCTGAAAAGTTAGTAGTATTATGCTTTCTTGAATTTTGTTTTCCTTGAACTGGTCTGAACCTAAAAGGCTCATTTCAACTTATCCAAAATGTCACTGGCAAACAGAGGGCAAGAATATACATAACCCAAACCACAGAAATGTTAAACAATTAAATTTTTATTCCCAAACAAGCAAACTCTCGTTCTAAGTGAGTGTTTATTAAACTGAAACAAAGTCTGATTTTGATATATAGAATACTATTTTATTCTTTATTTTAAACCTTTCTTACATGTTTAAAAATATACATGGGTTCAGAACAACCTCAATAAAATGATGACATTTTCTATCAAAGGACCTCTGAAGTCAAACCACTGGTGTGCAAACACAGTTGGCTTCCAATTTGAAGTCATAGGCACATTTCATTAAATGCATTTCATAAAACAAAGAAATCAAAATGCTGAGAAGAAATATACTCAGTAGTTTGATATAAACTTTAAAATATCTGTCAGGCAGGAAACTTATAGTAAAAAAAGTAAGATTTAGATGTTTTACCACTCACACCTGCTTCACTACTATTCCCCAAATGCCATTTTGCTACATCTAAACCCCTGACAATTTATTATACAATTCCATGTAGCACACTAAAAAATAAGTTAATTTAATCTTTGTGTATGAAAACAGATCATTACAAAAGAAAATACTGACAGCTCTTACCTGTATTTGATAATTAAGTATATTGTATTCTCAGCAGTAGTAAGAATGCAGCTTGGTCTAATATAAATATCTAAATAACAACTACACAAAAGTATTTTTCTCTTCAAAGAAGTTTTTGTATATTTTTTCCAATGTTGATGACTTAAGCAACATTGATCTATATATTGTGCTAAGAAAACATCAGGCACAGATCACATAATATAATTTACATGTTCTTTGTTGTAAAAAATATACTATATGCAAATTCATATCACACAAACGATTGGTGGACGCAACACTAAGCTTTGTAGACCTAACACAAAAAGGTTAATATTTACTCTTAAGAGGGAAAAAAATGGGGGTCACACGGAGTATGGTCTGAAAGGGCAATCAATACCTCACTTCTGGATGAATACTCTGCGTCTGTATGAGAATTATTTGTGGATTTTCTTAAAGAAAAACAAAGCTTTATTATAGCAAAAAAAGATACCACTTTGGGCACATGAACTAAATGAAAAGGAACCAGATAAAAATGTTTACAAAAGCTATTAAAAATATTTAACACAATATCTCAAACAAGCTATAGATTGCTTTATTGGAAGGAATAGATTATTTAACATTATGATTGCTTTATATAGTAGATTCTTTCTTTAGCTAAGACACTTTTGGATTAAGGTACTGAAGGATGCAGACCAAGAAAAATGGACAGAGAAAAAAATAGCAGGCTGTTAGAAAGGGGGTGGAGGGTTAAGCATAATTTTACCCAGAAGAAACAAAAATACTGTTCCTTTTTGTTTATAGCAGAAATTTTATGCTGTGGATATTATAAAAACACAAGCAAAAGGGTTATGTGGTAGGTAATAAAATACAATACTTACTACGCATCCTTCATGGAGAAACCACAAAGTACAATGCAAAAAATTGTACTTTGCCACATATATAATATGTAGCATTTTCCTATAAAGGGCAATTTATGTAAGTGATTTCCACAAACACAAAGAGAGTGAGAGAGACAGAGATGGACAGAATGAGAGGCAAAGACAGAGGAGAGAGCTCAGTCAGAGAAGACAGAGATGCCGAGGAGCTTTGCTCATGTCCTGTGGAAGATCTGAGATACTTTTTTCAATACTTTTTTTGTCCTCCTTCTTAATTTTGCTATTACTGTACATTTATATTCACACACTATAATTCTCTCATGAGATTACCCTCTGTACATTCTTTTCTCTAGTTCCCCACCACCACCATGGAAAAAGAGGGAAAAAAAAAAGAAAGAAAGAAACCTCTAGTCCCTTCATCTCATAGTCAACTATTCAAGTAAATATTTCTCTAGTGGCAAATTTCCAGATGAACCAAGAATACAATCCAAAACTCCTACAGATTACATTTGAATTCTGTATAGTTCTCTTCAAATGGAGCAGGAATTAGCCCGTTTCCGAGGTTTGGGGTCTCGTGCTTCCTGATCCTTCACACACATACAAGACGTGCACATTGTCTCGGACAGTCTTCGGAGGCCTAGCCGGAAAACACTGTTGGAAAGGCTATAGATTACACAGTTACAAAAACTATTACTTATAGCAAGCCAGGTTGTTAGGAAGGACAGTGCTGGATTGTCCAAGACCCGGGAGCTTTCTAGAAGAAAGTAAATTATGTAAGGGAGCCACAGCATGTAAAACACACTGGTTATCCGAAACAAAACCATGGCGTAGCGACGGTCAGGGCTGTGTCCAGTCTCCCCAGGGGCATCTACCTCGTGGCTAGGAAATCGGGCCCTCCGGTCATTTATCTCTTTGGTGTGCTGCCGGCAAATTTTGAAGATGTGGAAGTAAGTGAAGCAGACAACAAAGGCAGCAGGAGCATAAAGTAAACAAACAATAAAGCCAGTAAAATAGGCACTGGTGAGCCAGGAGGTGGCACACCATTCAAAAATGTCACCGTGGTACCCTGGTTTCCCCCAGCCAAAAAAGGAAGGCAAGAAAATTAGGCAAGAGTAGATCCAGACTAAAATAATGCAAATTCTCAGGCGACAAGGGGTGACCAGTTGATTGTAGGAAAGAGGCTTGGTTATTGCAAGATAGCGATCCACACTTATGCAAGCAAGACATGCCATAGAAACACTTTTTAGAACGGAGATGATATATCCAAAAACCTGGCAAGTCAATGACTCATGGATACCTGTGGAGTAGTGAAGAAGTGAGAGAGTAGGAACCAAGCAGCTAACTCCAACGAAAAGATCAGCATATGCCATTGTCTGAATAAAGTAGCTGGTAGTATAATGGTGCAGGAGTGGAGCACAGTGAAAGACAAAGATGACCGTTAAATTCCCGGCAATGATTAGAAATGTCAGCAAGACAATAACAACGGTCTCAAAGATGCACACATCCACTGCACTGTAGTAGCCAAATCCAAGTGGGCAGGAGTGACGTTCAGACACATTCACAATGCCACTGCTCATGTTCAGGATGCTCCATTCAGTCCACCTGGATTCATTCATGGCTTGGAATTAAGGGAACGGGTAGCTTTGGTTCCAGCAAGCAGGTGCCCTGTCCAGCATGTGTTACACTCTGCACATTAGTGTCTTGGGATCAGCTTCGGAAGACAGTGGCGGTGCTTCTGTCACAGCTGAGCCTTCCAGAGAGTACTCAAGCCTCTTCATCAGCTCAGTGCAGCAGTGACACATCTCAACTTTGGGGCGGGGGGGAGAAAGGGAGGTAAGCTAGAAAGGAGGTGAAAAAAGGTCACTGATTAGCTTCCTCCAGTGCTCTCAAACAACTTTCTGAAGACACAGGCACTTCTGGAGAAAATGGATTTCTTATTACCTTGCACTATTAAAAATTAAATCTGTAAAAAAAAAAAAATCAATTGCCAAGGGAAGAAAAGCCTTTGTGGGGTGTTTGGTCTCCTCAGAAAGGTAGTTTGCTAGGGATCAATTAGAATGAATGAGAAGAGAAAAAGTCTTAAATTGTCTCAGGCTTTCTGCTTCATCTATCATAAGAAGTGGATTCATACTTTACAGTTTAAATAACTAAGATCTAAGATCTAGTCGCAAATCTAAGAAAAAGTTCATTGCAGCAAAGAGTGTCTTTGGACTCAGTTCAGGGTTTGATGCTGGTGGATCAACTTTATGATCTATTTCTCCCTCATTTCTCAAAAAAGCTAACTCCCCTGACAAACACACACACGAGGTTAATTCTAAAAGACTCAGCTCTACTTGGGCACAAAGGAGCAGAGCAGAGGTAAAAGACTCCAGATTGTCCTATAACTCTCATGAGGAAATAAAAGCTTATTTCCAGTAGGGAAGATAATATACAATGGGTTAACACCTGACAAAAGATGATAAACTTTAAAGTTTTAATTCTGCATGCAATTTTTTAAGCATTCAGATGAAAACAGTTTTAGTCCATCACAATTACTAGTGCCACCATCAACAATGTAATTTATACTTTTTCCTTTTCAAAGGAAAATAAATAACTGTTACTAATTTCAGCATCAATAACTGAAAGTAACTTTCATTATCTGATATGCCACCTTCCAAATAATGGAGCATGATCATAAAATAATAGCTCAAAGTTATTTCTCACCTTCGCAACCACACCTATATCTCACATATATATGAAATTTAGACTATGGAAACTTTCCTATATACTCTGAGCTTACTTGACCAGAAATGCTGCCATTATTTATTACTTAGGTATTTCTAGCACGCTTTGTAGTCTACGTTTCTATCTCTCCTATTTTCATCAGAGGATTAACACATTAGATCATTACTTCGACTAAATCTTCTGAAAGTGGAAAATTACCTTGTTTGTTATATTTGCAGTTTTATAGCAGCCATATGTTAAGAAAATGCCTCTTCTATTTCTGTATTCTATTTTGAGCAAGTGCTCAATTAATACAGGGGCCATTAGGTAGGTTATAAGATGGTCTTATTTTAAAATACCTCTAAAGCATCAAGGTGAGTTTAAATCCTAGAGTTTGAAATACTGAAAGGCTTGCATGATAGAATCCATCCAAACGGCTTCCAAGGTCATTCTGACATCAGGTAAACATTTGTCAAAAATCTTTTTTAAAGTACACATATTTCAGAGAGTTTCTTGTCAGTCTTTGTTGTCATACCTCTTGAAGAAATAACATGCATTAGAAATAAAAACATTTCCTTCAGGAACAAAGCAGCAGCTTAATAGAAAGCATTCTTCTGAAAGTTGTTTTCTCGTGCACCACCAAGTCATCAGGGAAGTCTTTCTTCTTTTATAATAGTCACAGGATATTCCTCCTTGTACATTCCTAGTTTCACTTATCACAAAATAGTTCTCTTCTTACAGGAATAAGGCAATGCTTCTCACCTACATTCACTCTTATCAGCTGCTAGGCTGGGCTGCTTGATTCAGAAGTCCGATCTACTGTGATGCAGTTACCAGGATGCTGTCGGTATATTCTTCACAATCTCTCAGTATCACTGCCTCCACCTGAGCCGGAGCCCTGCTCCTCCTCCTCATCCTGAGCTGATGCAGAAGAACTCACCATTAGAAAGGTGACTCGGTCCTCCTGCCCCAATCAACAGCACAGCCAATGGCTACTGCAGCTGAAACTGTCACTAGGTAACAGTTGCCAGGCACATGCAGGCTTATAGACTTACTCGGCAAGCTCTGATCAAGATTGACAAGAGAAGACAATGCAACTGACCGAGCCTTATAACATATTAATGGCACGTGTGAATCTCTAGAGGTAGTCTCCTTATAGCATTTGTAAAGATTATTTCCTATGGACAGGACAGAAAAAAAAACAAAAAGCAAAAAAGCCCTGGGATACACCTTTAAACCCTGTAAAGAAACTACCACGAGGTACTATGACACTAAAAAGTCAGCAGAAATCTAATGCTCACTGGCAGAAAAAATGTATTAATTATTAAAAATCAGCTAAGTCTTCGTGAGCTCAAGTGATATAGCTACTAATTTTACTCTCTAAAATGTAGTTATATTTTGATTAGTAGAAGTTAAATCATTTAATAATCTCGCCAATCCCTGCCACACCCACACTAACTTGCTGAATTTGATGTATTTAACTGTATAAACAAAGCACTGGAACTAACACCTCTATGCTAAAATCTATTTGGGGAAATATTTAAGGTCAAATGTGAATTTTGAAAAGTAGGGATTAGAAATAAGTAAAATGACTGTTTATTACTCCACTTTTTATCCTAATATGAAAAACAATCAGGGTCAAAGAACTCTGTCATATGGTGATTGAGCCACTCATACCCAAGTTAGAAGAAAGCAAATCAAGCTCCTTTACCTGATGGAGGTGAAAAACACTTCCATTTATTTTGACTTACTATAGACAAACATTCTCTATTTTAAGCATTTCCTTATGGGGTCAGCACTTTTCTTTAAAGTGACTTAGAACTAATTTACAAATTATTTCAGAATTAAATAAGGAAAATTAAGATGAAAACGGAAGATAACTAACATCTGTTGAGCACATTCTGTGTGCCAAGCATTATGCTATGTGCTTTATATATTTTCTCTCTATAAAAACCTTAAATCTTTATGGAGTAGGTACCCATCATTATCATTTTCCAAAGGAAGAAGGTGGGTACTAGAAAAGGTAAGTATAACTTGCCTACTAGAGTCATGAAACTAGCACTGAAATAGGTCAAAATTGTCATTCCTGACACCATATTGATGAACCTCTCTTCCTCCCTTTCCTTTCCACTGATGGCTGCCACTAAGGAAATGTCTAAGAAGAATTATTTTGGATTTTTTTTTTTCTTTCTTTTTTTTTAGATTTCATTTAAATTCAGGTTAGTTAACATATAGTGTATTATTATTTTCAGGGGTAGAATTTAGTGATTCATCAGCTGCATATAACACACAGTGCTCATTCATCAAATGCCCTCCTTAATGCCCCTCACCCAGTTACTGCATCCCCCCCACCCACCTCCCCTCCAACAACCCTCAGTTTGTTTCCTATAGTTAAGAGTCTCTTATGGTTTGTCTCCCTCTCTGATTTCGTCTTATTTTATCTTTCCTTCTCTTCCCCTACGTTCATCAATTTTGTTTCTTAAAATGATTTTTAAAGAACAGAAAACCCTATTTTTTCCTCCATGTTGAACTGCCTTACAGGAAGGCCATATTATTGTTAAAAATCTTCAGGGGCTTAGGTGAAATACAGAATGCAAGCACATTTCTCATTACCAGAATAATTTATAAAACAAGTTAGAATAACAATTGTAGAATGAGTACCATGTTGAGATTTGAAAGTAAATATTTAAATATAATAACAAAAGGCTAGAAGGTCCTATTTTACAGGGAAGTATTTTGACTTTTAGGGATACCTAAAAGCATTAAAATCAAACAAGACTGGATTTAACTAACATTCTCTTTTACAATATAAATATTCAAAATAAAAATTACATTTCATAAATATTCATGAATGTAGACAGATCCCATACCCCATATTAAAAAGAGTTAAATACTAAGCTTTACTATAAAACCATCGAAAAATAAAACACTATCAATTATTAAAGTTACCTATGTCACACAAATCTAAATAAACCATTTACAAGGATAGACTTTACATATATTTTTTAAAGATCTATTCTTTTTTTCCTGAGGATTTTATTTATTTGAGAGAGAAAGCATGAGTGGGTGGGTAGGGGAGAGGGACAGAGGGAGAGGGAGAAACAGACTCCCCGCTGAGCAGGGAGCCCAACACGGGGCTCGATCCCAGGACCCCAGGATCATCATCTGAGCCAAAGGCAGATGCTTAAGCGACCAAGTCACCCAGGCGCCCCAGCCTTTACATATTTTTAAAATAGCTTTGAATGTAATATTTTCAAAATCAGGGAAATGGCAAAAAATCTCACAAGGAAATACAACTAAATTGCTTTAGTTTGACACATTTATTTCCAAAAACTATCACTGACAGGGATTTGAGTCTATGAATACTCTAAATAATCCATAATTGTATATGCTTCCAAAGGTATATGATAAAAAAGAGAGAGTTCAAGTAGAGCCTTTGATGCACTAAGCTTCCTGCTTTCCTTCTACCAACTGCCAAAAAAACTTCAATGGTTCTGGGGTGCCTGTGTGGCTCAGCTGGTTAAGCTCAGGTCGCGATCCTGGAGTCCCAGGATCGAGTCCCACATTGGGCTCCCCACTTAGTGGGGAGTCTGCTTCTCCCTCTGACCTCTCCCTTCTCATGCTCTCTCTCTCTCAAATAAGTAAATAAAAATCTTAAAAAAAAAAAAAGCATAATCATATGTTTAGAAAAAAAAAAACTTCAATGGTTCTAACAAGATAATTTTCTCTTTGTTTTTAGAGATTGACTTGTTCCCTCACTTTTCTCCCTTTCCATCCTTTTTTCTGATCTGATTATAATAGGAACTAATTTATAATGTGAAGCTCTAATAACAAAAAGGCATTAATACCATATATTTACATAGCTCATTACATAAAGCACTCTTTGTTTTTAAATTAGGCATAATTCTCTTCATGTTAGGGGTCATTAGGTGTTTTATTATTGCCATTCTTATTACAATCATTATCAACCACCCCCCTCTCCTTTCAACTGATGAATGCTAGTCAAGAAATATCTAAGAGGATTATTTAGGATACTTCAGAATTACTTCTAATAGCTAAAACTATAGCTTTATGAGATGACAAACCACAGGTCTTTGATTTCTTATTTATACCTTAAGTATGTTTTATATGTATCAATATTTCATTATTTTTTAATTTTTTATTGTTATGTTAATCACCATACATTACATCATTAGTTTTAGATGTAGTGTTCCATGATTCATTGTTTGTGCATAACACCCAGTGCTCCATGCAGAACGTGCCCTCCTCAATACCCATCACCAGACTAACCCATCCCCCCACCCCCTCCCCTCTAGAACCCTCAGTTTGTTTTTCAGAGTCCATCGTCTCTCATGGTTCATCTACCCCTCCGATTTCCCCCCCTTCATTCTTCCCCTCTTGCTCCTTTTTTTTTTTTCTTAACATATATTGCATTATTTGTTTCAGAGGTACAGATCTGTGATTCAACAGTCTTGCACAATTCACAGCGCTTACCAGAGCACATACCCTCCCCAGTGTCTATCACCCAGTCACCCCATCCCTCCCACCCCACCCCCCACTCCAGCAACCCTCAGTTTGTTTCCTGAGATTAAGAATTCCTCATATCAGTGAGGTCATATGATACATGTCTTTCTCTGTTTGACTTATTTCGCTCAACATAATACCCTCCAGTTCCATCCATGTCGTTGCAAATGGCAAGATCTCATTCCTTTTGATGGCTGCATAATATTCCATTGTATATATATACCACCTCTTCTTTATCCATTCATCTGTCAATGGACATCTGGGCTCTTTCCACAATTTGGCTATTGTGGACATTGCTGCTATAAACATCGGGGTGCACGTACCCTTTCGGATCCCTACTTTTGTATCTTTGGGGTAAATACCCAGTAGTGCAAATGCTGGATCATAGGGTAGCTCTATTTTCAACTTTTTGAGGAACCTCCATACTGTTTTCCAGAGTGGCTGCACCAGCTTGCATTCCCACCAACAGTGTAGGAGGGTTCCCCTTTCTCCGCATCCCCGCCAACATCTGTCATTTCCTGACTTGTTAATTTTAGCCATTCTGACTGGTGTGAGGTGGTATCTCATTGAGGTTTTGATTTGGATTTCCCTGATGCCGAGTGATATTGAGCACTTTTTCATGTGTCTGTTGGCCATTTGGATGTCTTCTTTGGAAAAATGTCTGTTCATGTCTTCTGTCCATTTCTTGATTGGATTCTTTGTTCTTTGGGTGTTGAGTTTGATGAGTTCTTTATAGATTTTGGATACTAGCCCTTTATCTGATATGTCATTTGCAAATATCTTCTCCCATTCTGTCGGCTGTCTTTTGGTTTTTCAATATTTCATTATTAAACATCTAAGCACTTCAGGCAACTACTCAATAGGACCTAAATAGCAAAGTAACAGAGGGACATCAGCAACAATGGTAAATAAGATAAACAGTAGGTAATGATTATCAAGGAGAACTACACAACCAATATTGTAAAAAGTAAAAATGAAGGGGGGGGAATCAGAGGGGGAGGTGAACCATGAGAGACTATGGCCTCTGAGAAACAAACTGAGGGTTCTAGAGGGGAGGGGGGTGGGGGGATGGGTTAGCCTGGTGATGGGTATTAAAGAGGGCATGTATTGAATGGAGCACTGGGTGTTATACGCAAACAATGAATCATGGAACACTACGTCAAAAACTAATGATGTAATATATGTTAACATAATAAAATAAAATTAAAAAAAATTAAAATATTTTTTAAAAGTAAATATAGAATAAAAGTGTTTTTTTTTTTCAACATTTTTAAAGATACAAAAAAGGTGTATGCATTCAGAATGTATCTATTTCTTCAACTACTCTTCCCATCTGTTAACTTTTCTCCATCTCCACTGTCATTGCCCTAAGCAAGCTAGCATTAACTTGTGTGTGGGCTCATGCAGTGGCTTCCAGTGTAGTCTTCCTGAGTTGCCTGTGGCCTCTCTTCAATCCATTATGCACAAACAGACAGAATATTCTTTCCAAAATGCAAGCCAGATGATATCACTCCCCTTTTAAAATACTTCAGTGGTTTCACACTGCCTCAAATCTGTTCTCCACATATCCATCCAATCTTTCTTTTCTATATTGTTTAGGATTAGCTAAACCTCCTCCTATTTACCCATCCCCCTGTCCCACATATATTTGCTATGTTCTCTACTGCCTCAGGACATTTGTACCTGCTGCTTACTATGCCATCACACTTTTTTAGTTAATTCAGATGCAACCTTCAGATTTTGTTCAAATACACTTTCTCACAGATACCCTCCTTGAATTCCCAGATTACACCAGATTCCATATTTATCATAGTTTATAATGATCTAGTTCATTCAATTTTGTCTTCCTAACTACATTGCAAGCCCCATGAGGGGAGCAATACCTGTCTTATTCCTTATTATATCTTAAGTGCCTACTCTACACTGTTGGACATAAAATTGGAGGTAAGAAGTAAGTGTTTACTATAACTTTAATATAAGACACATAAAAATAGCTTGAAGAGTCTATAAGATAGAAAAACACTAATAACCAGTTTCTGTGAAGCTCAGAATATACAAAGTTGCTTGCAATCCCCCTTGAATGACATGCAAGCTTCACAAGAAATTTATAAAGTATATAACATGATTGCAGAAGGAGAATAATTAGCCTCCTAATATATTCAGATTGGGGGCAATATTATTCATCTATACCTCTACCTAAACCAATTCAATATGAGTATTTGACTAGTGCTTTGAAAAATCCTATCTTGGGCGCCTGGGTGGCTCAGTCGTTAAGCGGCTGCCTTCAGCTCAGGTCATGATCCCAGAGTTCTGGGATCGAGTCTCACATCGGGCTCCCTGTTCAGCGGGAAGCCTGCTTCTCCCTCTCCCACTCCCCCTGCTTGTGTTCCTGCTCTCACTGTCTCTGTCTGTCAAATAAATAAATAAAATCTTTAAAAAAAAAAAAAAGAAAAATCCTATCTAGCAGGAGATAATGATTATTGACTTATTTTAAGGATGACAAATGCTACAAAATGCAGTATCAATATTTTTTAAATGTAGTATCAAAGCAACTTCATCTAAATGCTAAAAAAATAAACCATTTGAAGTAGCATATATTACAATCCACTGATTTAGTGATCCCTGAAGGACAGAAAACAAGTTTATATTATTAACTTTATTTCATTATGACAAGTTATTAACAATTACAAGTATTTAACAAATATTAAGTGAGTGTCACTACAGAAGAAAACTTCCTCAACCTGCTAAAGACACTCCATGGAAAAACTTATAGCTAGCATGATAGTTAACAGTGAAAGAGTAAATGCTTTCTTTTTAAGACGAAAATAAGACAAAGATGTCTGCTCTTACCACTTCCATGCACTTTGTATTCGAGGTCTCAGCCAGTGTAACAGGCAAGAAAAAGAAATAGCTAAACCATACAAAAATAGGAAGACATGACTGCATACATAAGAAATACTTTAAAAATCTACCCGAAAGACCATTAGAACTAATGAGTAAGTTTTGTCCAAATACAAGGTCAAAACAAAAATCACTGAATTTCTATATACTTGCAAAAAACTATAGTAAATGAAATTTTAAAACAATAAACCATTTACAGTTAGCTTCAAGAAGCAGAAAATACCAATAAATTTGACAAAAGATGTGTAAGACCTCTACCCTGAAAACTACAAAATTAGAAGGTCCTAAGTAAATGGAGAGATATACCACCTTTATGGGTTAGAAGATTCAATACTGTTAAGAATGTTAGTTTTACTCAAATTAATCTACAGATTTATTGCTATTTGTAGAACTAAATAGTTGATTCTAAAACTTATATGTAAACAAAAAAGGGTCTGGGGTAGCTAAAACAATCTGGGGAAAGGATTTTTTAAAAGCTGGAGGACTGGTACAACCTGATTTCAAGACTTATTATAAAGCCACAGTAATCAAGACTGGCATAAGGATAAACAAATAAGTTACTAAAAAGAACAGAGTCCAAAAATAAACCCACACTTACCTACTGAATTTTAAAAGACTAAAATCAAGAGGAAAAGAAATCTTTTCAGTAAATGTTACTAGAAAACTTTGGATATCTGGGGAAAAATTAACTTAGACCCCATCCTCATACTATATACAAAAATGTATTTGAGATAATCACAGATTATGTTTAGATAAACATAAAAATTTAAATTATAAATATGTAGCTTCTAGAAGAAAACATACTAGGAGAATATCTTCATGACATGTAAGTAGACAAAGATTTCTTAAGATACAGAAAGCAATAACTATAAAAGTAAAATGTAATAAATTATACTTAAAATTCTGCTTTTCAAAAAATATTAAGAAAATCAGTGAGTCAAAAGACTAGGTGAAAATTTAGCAAAACATATTATCTAACAAAAATCTGTATCTAAAATTAATAACTGACTCCTATAATTTGTTAGTAAAAATACAAAGAACCCAATTAAAAATGGGGAAATGCTGTCATAGATACTTCACCAAAGAAGATATACAAATGCCCATCAAGAAAATGAAAAGTGTTCAGCATCAATGGTGATCAATGGTCATATAGTCATATGCCTACTAGAATGGCTAAAATTAAAACACTGCAAATATTAAGTATTTGTAAGAATGCACAATTCAAACTCTTATAAATTACTAGTGGTAATGTAAAATGGCCCAACTTTTTTTATATTATTTTTTTCACTGTTCTATTAGTTTCAGGTGTACAATATAGTGATTCAACAATTCCATATATCACCTGGTGTTCATGACAAGTGCCCTCCTTAATCCCCATCACCTATTTCACCCATCCCCCACATCCTTCCCCTCTGGTAACCATCAGTTTGTTCTCTATAATTAAGAGCCTGTTTCTTGATTTGTCTCTCTTTTTGCCTTTGCTTGTTTCCTAAATTCCACACAAGTGAAATCCTATGGTATTTGTCTTTCTCTGACTGACTTTTTTTGCTTAGCATTATACTCTCTAGCTTCATCCATGTTATTGCAAATGGCAAGATTTCAATCTTTTTTTATGGCTGAATAATATTCATACATACACAATATATATATACACACACACCACCTCTTCTTTATCCGTTGATCAATCAATAGACAATTGGGCTGCCTCCATAATTTGGTTATTGTCAACAATGCTGCTATTAACATAGAGGTGCATGTATTCCTTTGAATTAGTGTTTTTGAATTGTTTGGGTAAATACCCAGTAATGCGATTGCTGGATGATAGGGTAGCTCTATTCTTAACTTCCTGAGGAACCTCCACACGGTTTTCCAGTGACTGCACCAGTTTGCTTTCCCACAACAGTGTAAGAGGGTTCCTTTTTCTCCATATCCTCGAAATGGCCCAACTTTTAAAACTTTGAAACAGTTTGGGAGTTTCTTATAACATTAAACAAATCTACTTACCGGTTCCAACCAAAATGAAAATATATATATATCCACAAAAAACCTGTATAAAAATGCACATAGCAGCTTTATTTTAATAGCCAAAAACTGAAAACAACTCCTATATCCATCACCAGGGAAACAGATAAACAAATTGTGATATGTCCATACGATTCTGAAATAGGTGAACTAATTTTTTTTTAAAGATTTTATTTATTCATTTGAGACACAGAGATACAGAGAGAGAGAGAGAGCATGAGCAGTGGGAGAGGCAGAGGGAGAGGGAGAAGCAGACTCCCTGCTGAGCCAGGAGCCCGATGTGGGGCTCGATCCCAGGACCCTGGGACCATGACCTGAGCCGAAGGCAGACGCTTAACCATCTGAGCCACCCAGGCGCCCCCAGGTGAACTAATTTTTGATGAAAGAAATCAGAACATAGTTCCTTCATGTGGGGTGTGGATGTGGATGTGTGTGTGTCTTGACCAGCAAGAGGTATTAGGAAACTTTTAGGGATGATGGAAACATTGTGTATCTTGATATCTATGGGTAACATGCATGCATATATATCAAAATTCATTAAAATGTGACATTTACGATCTGTGCATTTCACTTATATGTAAATTATAGCCACAAAGAATGATAAAGCTATGAATGCACTTGCATGTTTCAAGTGCTCCATTTCTTTGTAAAACCACCACATCAGAACCCTAAACTACTTGAGCAAATTTTAAGGTGTTGCCAGGAAATCATATATTGATGTTTAAAAAGAAAAATACCAGAATCCTCCAAAGCAATGTCCCATCAAGAATGAGAATTACTGTAATGTCTAAAAGAACAGATCCTACGAGACAGAATAAGTACATCTATCCCATGTCTACTTTCACACTCTCTCAATCAGTATACCTGACTCATGGTTCAGTGTTTGTACTCACAGACACAACAGCCCAGATGCAAGTGAGACACTGGGTGAGAAAAGACTTCTTATTAAATGCCAGTTATACAACACTCTGAGGCTACCCTAGCTAGCTGGGATCTAAGACAACTGGCCAAGAAAGCAAACCTTTTGAGAGATTTCATTATCTTTAATCAGTCACAAAGGAAAACAGAGAAGGAAAATACTAATTTACATGTATGTTTAACTCTGAGTGGGGGAACCCTCAAATAAAATATATAATTAAAATCAAATGAATAGGTCAAAAATAGTATGCAGAGCAATAAAATAAAACCATGCACAGTATGCTCTTTCTTCACATTTCCCCAAGTTAGGTTATTACTTTTAATAAATATTTATTAAATTTGAAGACAGGATAAGACTATGACTTGAAGAAGAGAACATAGGCTCTAGCATAAGCCAGATTTGGGCGGGGGGGGCACACTGGCTGCAGCACTCATTAACTGTGACACGGTGGGTACGTCATTCTTCCCACGTGTCTCAGCTTCCATCTGTAAAATGGATGTAACTCCTACCTTTGAAAGTTGGTTATGAAAACTAGAAATTAAAGATAAACCATAAAAAGCACATAGCTGTTCATTCAAAGCTCATATAGTAAAGGTAAGCATATTCTTTTTTATCAATAGACTTTTTGTTTAATCATTTCTTCTTAAGAAACTACACCCCACAAGTAACATGTTGAGATTAGGAAATTAATAACAACTCTTCCACTTTTCTACTGATTGCCATCTCCCTCCAAATTCCTTTTAAAAAGTACATTCTTAAAATGAACACATTATTTCCACCTGACCATGCATCTTAGGAAATTTATATGAACAGCAACACAGTAATGTAAAAATTACCAAAGTTTAGTCTGTAAAAACCTCAGTTTCATGGATGCTGCAATTCCCAGATAATGAGGGTTTCTCTTTTTAAATTTTTAAAATTTTGCTTCACCCTATGAAATTTTACATTTAAATCTTTATAGGATGTATCATCCACTCCTCTGTCTTCTTAAACTGAAAATTCTGAACATAAATTTTGCCTGGTAGACTGGGATCATCACTGTTAACATCAATCAGAACACAGTCTTATGATACAATCATACCTCTGTAGCTACTAGATTGCATTTACATGTATATACAGGTATAGATACATAGGTCTTATATAGAGAGAGAAACAGACAGACTTGTTTAATTTCCACAAGTAACCAGGCACCTAGAAAAGAACGGAGCTCCCATATTTTCTGACTCTATTTGCATAGCAAATATAGCAGTACTCCTCCTTCCTCTTCTAATTTGCTATCCTTAATTTTCTAAAGGCTTAAATATCAGAAATTAAGCTTACAAGAATTTTTCTCAAAGAGTAAACAGAAGTACTAGTCTATGAATAAAATGCCATAGCTCAGGCCTAAGTTGTCAGTTATTTCTGGATAAGTGAAGTGGTAACTGTTTGAGTATAGCAACAGACATGATAAATACACTTAAAAATAACACAAGAGAAAAGGAAATTCCAAGCTTTCTTATATCTTCCATGTAAGAGCTATCCATTAATCATGTTCTTCTCTTACTTTATGAAACAATTCTGGAAATTAACCTGTTTAATAAGATTTTTATATCAATGAAATCCCATCAAGTATTAATAGTATGTCACAGAAAGGGTTCAATATAGCCACCTCCCTTTAAGTTGAACCTTAAAACATCTCCTGCAAAGCTCTGTCAAATTATACAAAAACAGAATAGTACAATTACATTTTAAATAATGGGTTCACATTATAGGAAAGAAATGTTGATTCAAATTCATTTTTAATTGAAAGAGATTTTTCCCTTATAAAAGAAAATTGCTATTTTTTTTAAGGTATCTTATTGTTATGGCAACTGAAGTGCTAAAAATAATAAAGAAATATCAAAGTTGTTATAGCAACTAGAATTTTAAAAAGCCATGAAGTGTAAAATAATCAAACCTTTACTTGGCTTGAAATGCAACATCTATGACTCAGTTCTCAAAAGAAAACTTGAAATACTCATGCTCTTGTCTTTACAAATTGTCTCTAAAGTCCAAATTAAAAAACAAAAAAACAAAACTTCAGCCTAACAGCTGAAATATTTTTTATATTCCTCACATCCCTCATCATTCTATACATAATCAACAATGTCTCTCTGATAACCATACAAGTTACCAAACTTCATGAGTAGCAGGAAATATTGGTTACTCAATAAATGCACGTTGAATTGAACTCAACTACTCAGAGTTCGTGGAAGATCTGGAATTTCTGGTCTTCTAACATGTTTCTTATCTTTAATCTTCACTGTTCTGCTCTAGAATACACCAAAAGTCGAAAAGATCTACTCACTGCCAAAGTGCTTTGCCCAGATTCATCCAATTAGAGTTCAAATTACTATTTTACTGAAGGTCTACTGCATGCTACGTATTATGTGAAGTTCTGGGACCTTTTCTTGTAGAAGTCACAGTCTGGTAGAGAACGAACTAAAATAGGTCAATACCACCAGAATGTGAAGTGCAATGAAGGGATATAATAAGATTATCAGGAGAAAATCCATGAAGGTTCTATAAGCAGTGGTAAGGTCTTCAAGGATTTAAACCAGCAAGTAACATAAATTGATTCTTTTCCCGGAGATAGCCAGATGAAGAAATTAAAATTTTAGATTTACATGCTTTGCACTAGAAAATCTAGGGTAAGTCTTTACTTTCATAGTTTCATTTGTTCCTTTCTAATACTAATGACCAAGATTCGGGTGACAAATGTAGTAATAAATAGTGCTAACAAAGTACATTTCTCCAGTATCTATGCACTGAACAGAACTGACTGGGAACAGACCCCTATGTATGTTTCTCCATACCCCTCTGCTTTAATTTGTACTTTTTTTTTTTTAGTATATTTCCCCCCCTAAAAATAACTGGCTTATTTTTAAAGTAGCTGTGGTTTATCTTGTGAGCTAGTAAAGACACCTTGAGAAGCTCAGACTGGGCTCAGTGTGAAAGTGGGCCTTATTTCCCTTAGATACAGAAAGGGAGAGCTGTAGTGCTTTGTTGGTGAGGAAAGCCTCCTGTTGTATATGCCGTAGAGTCTGATTCCTCTGCAGAAAGAGGATGCTTACAAAACCACAAACTCTTCCCTTACCTGCCTTACCCAGTGAAGAAGATGACTAGTGATAATCATTACTATTTTGATCCTGAGCCCATTATAGTTCTGTTGCCTCTTAATAAAATGAATAACTGGTATTGTCCTTTAGATAAACGATCTACAATGCCTTATTTTATTCTTAATTTGTGCTTATTAGTATCATCCAACAAAATCTTATTTTTCCAAGTGTTACCAAAAAAGGAATACAAGCACTCAAAAACAGAAAAAGAATTTTACATAGTTGTATTGAATGCTTAGACTGTACCTCCAAAATAAAAGTAAATTATTCAATAGTTAATTTGATCATTATATTTAACACTGTAGTAATTTCTATCCATGTAATGCCCGTATGATTCATTTTATAACACTTGTTGAATTTCTACTTGTTTATGCCACATATATATAAAGTCTATGTGTCTGCATATATTATACATTTTGTAATATTTCTCAAACTGGGGTCCAAGGAATCTTTAAGAGTGTATCTTTAGTGGTCCATGAATACTGTGTAATATTTTTTAATTTTCAATTTTATTTCCACCATAATCTAAAAGTTTTATTAGAAGGAGATTCTGATAATCTGACTGCTATCTCATAACAAAGTACAATTATGCAAAACTGGTGCCAGGACTTATTGACGCATTTACTGTTGTGTTGGTGCCAGCTAGTTCTTAATTTGTTGCAGGCTAAGAAAAGAGTACATAAGGAGGTTTAATATGTAAATAATGCAACAAATGAAGATCACATGACCTAACACCACACCATACAAGTAGGTCCTCTGAGTGGGTTGCAAAAGTGTGCTGGGAAAACTGAGTCATCTGAAAGCACATGGCCCCATAAGCATGCCAAGCTCAGAAAAAAAACCATATAGTAGCTATCAGGATCACATTCACACTGTGAGCAGCAATTTAGTTTCAGGAAAATAACCTAATCCATAGCATTAAATTAATACCATACGGTATTGGTATTAATAGCATAAATGTGTATTTTTATTGTTTCTATTACATTACGATCATGAGAACTAGAAGTATATAGAGTTCATATTCAATTTTATATTGCCACACATTTAGGTAACAAAATAATATTTACAGCCATACTGGTGGAAGGGGATTGTTAAGGACTTTTCTTCACCATGAAATTGTGTGGCGTATTATTCAATGTTGAAAACCCTGACACATCTAGTTGATACTCAAAAGATGTCTTTTAATAATGATGATTAAGTACTCTGGCAATACAAGTGAAAAAGAGGCAAAGCTAAAGAAAACTATTTAACTAGGCTGATAAGAAACGAACAATTTTTGACTCTAGAGTGCCCACTAAGCTTATGGAAAAAAGCCAATTACAAGTCATATGAACAGATGGAAAAAGAGTTAGAATATAATTACCATAAGATGCTCATTTAAACACACATTTGCTTTTACATGCCAGCACTAAAGAAATGTCTTATTACCCTTTCCTCCACAAACTTCACCCACACCCTATTACCACTCCGTATACTGCATTGTCAACTCCTAGACCGAGACAATTGTCTCATTTATCTTTGTATCGCTCATGGAGCCTAACACACAATGCTTCAATCATAGATATTCAGTACATGTTTGTTGAAAGGATAACATTTCTGTTGAGCCAGCACTTTCTCCCCAAAGATCTCATAATGCTTTATAAGCAGATATTACTGACATTATAAACATATTGCATGACTTACTCCAGATCACATTAAAAATATGATGGAAGAGGAAAAATCAACAGAAATGATGAGATGAAAACCTTCTAACCCTGAGACCAGAAATGTATTAACCACAAGATCATTAAGTGTCTGTTGCAGGGGCCTAAAATAATTTACTTAGCAATTTAATTCACCAACCAACAAAGGGTTGAGTATATTTAACCATCTTCTTTACTACATTATGAGGTCCTCTGAAAATATCTATCATTACTGTTATCTTCAGTGGTGAGCACAGTACCTGACACATAATAGAAGGTAATGATATATGCTAAATAAATCAGACTGACTTATTTTTGTTCCTCTGCTGCTAAATTTCAACACAAAAGGTTACTTCATAAAGCTAGAGCCTAATCTAAAACAAACAGCAGGATTCTCTCTTTTTAAAAATTTTTTATTGTTATGTTAATCACCATACATTACATCATTAGTTTTTCATGTAGTGTTCCATGATCCATTGTTTGTGTATAACACCCAGTGCTCCATGCAGAACATGCCCTCTTTAATACCCATCACCAGGCTAACCCATCCTCCCACCCCCCTCCCCTCTAGAACCCTCAGTTTGTTTTTCAGAGTCCGTCGTCTCTCATGGTTCGTCTCCCCCTCCGATTTCCTCCCCTTCATTCTTCCCCTCCTCAAACAGCAGGATTCTCTTAAAATACCAGAAATTAGGGTGGCTTAAATTCACCCAGAATATAAAGCTTTTCAAAGGAAAGCTAAAAATATTATACTTTCTCATCATCCTTGGGTCATGTTATGGTGGAATAAGGAAAATGAGAACTCAAACGAATTGACCTACATCTGCCAGTACAACTTTATTTTTCGCCAGGCATTTTCAAAGCTAAGTGGCTAAAGTGATTAGGTAGCATAGGGAACAACTCAGAACACTGAGCCTTTGACAGAAATCACTTTTAAGAGACAAATTGAGAAAGGAAAGAATAAACCTATTATGCTGTTTTTAAGACAAGCCTAAAAGAGGCATAAATGTTGCTAAACTGGCAAAAGCCTGGTAAGAAAATGTCTCTACTGAAAAGGATTTGGGATCAAAGAAGAAAATGTGATTAAAAACTTGAATTAGAAGACTGAAGTGGGAACTCGCAATCACTTTGGCAGACTTGAGGGCCCACTAGGCAACACCAATGCAACAATGTTTACAAACTCCTGAGTTTGGGGGATAGGACTTGAAAAAGAACATTCACCCATACATATACGTACATATACACACATTCACAGAGATTCAGTGTTCCTGTTAATCTAACATTGACATCTCCGTAATGCCAGTTTCAACCCAGCAATAATCTAGATGCTTCCGGTGTGACCACAACATGGGCTAAAGCTTGGTAAGTATAGCTCTGCAACATGGACTCATATTACAAACGTTACCATCCTCTGCTTTTCCCATTCACTCTCTCACCTACCCCTGCTTTCAGGAGCTGAAATAAACTGGTACACAGCAGTATAAAATAGAAGGATGAGTTAGAGAGATACAGTTATTTAAAAGTTAAGCTTTTCGTAGCGGGAGGGGAAGAATGAAGCGGGGGAAATCGGAGGGGTAGACGAACCATGAGAGACGATGGACTCTGA